>NC_051154.1:102864540-102964540 GCF_013339745.2 Dermacentor silvarum | reverse complement strand
TCTGCGCCACATGTTAATGCCCGTAGAATGCATTTATTGTACACTTTTCTTTTCAACGACAGTGTTGAGCTCCAGTCAGGATTTGGTAATGCCTATACCGTATACGCGCTCCAACCCATTTTTATTATTCTGTAGATTTCGTTCTCATGATCCACTTGCCTTGTGTGCCATTGGCCTATAAAAACGTACTCTTGCAGATATTCTAGATACGGAATGCCAATCACGAATACTCGTTTTCTTGAATGGCTATCGAACATTATCTTAGTCATCTGCATATTAATCTTCAAACCCACTTTTATACCTTATCGGATAAGGTTCTTAATCATTTGTCGCAAGCCATCTCCATCATTACTGAACAGGACACTGTCATCTGCGAGTGTAAGCGGGTTCAATTACCGATAAGGAATCCAGATTAAGGCTATTTTTACGCGCGTTGTCGTAATACAGTTTTAAAGCCTGATCGCTCCGAAACGACTGGTCGAATATGCCACATAATGTGACATTTATGCTCCGAGTTGCTGCGTAGCTACTTTACTGTATGTCGCCCTAAATTTAGAAGTCATTATCCTTTGGTGATTGCACCCATGTTGCAGAGGCCGTATATACAACCAGCGTCGGCTTGTCCGTTCCGCGACGAGAGTTAGGCAGTGTTCCGCGAAGTCCGTCGTCTGCTGAGACGGTCAAGCTTTGAACTCTTCATCCTCAGCTTTTTTTGTAAAATCGTCCCGGGCCCCGCCGGCTCAAAATACATCTCGTTCGGCGAAGACGATTTCGCGCCGGGCGCCGCCAGTGTATGCGGTCTGCGAGCCACTTGGAAACAAAAGGCAAGGGTTTCACACTCCAAGAAGTAGCTGGTTTTAAAATAGCCTTCCTCCCGCCCCGCCGGCTCTTTCGCTGCCTGTCGGCGTCGGCCGATCACTCCCGAGCAAGCGCTCAAAATATTCGGCCTGCCGAGCAAATCTGTTGCCTCTCCCGCCCGCCGCCTAACAACACGGCGCGCGCCTCATGCGTGGCGAGGTTATTCTTGTGACATCATCGCGGACCAGTGTTTTTCTTGGCGACACCGGCAACGAAGGCTCCGAAAATTGCAAATAGAATCCTAACCTGCGTGCCGCGAAGGCCAAGAACCTGAACGCATACGTTTGACGCAAGTGGCGAGGCGAGGGGGAAAAAATGAAAAAAAAAATTAATAACGCGAGAAAGATTCAGCCTGGTGTGCGCTTGCACGTCAAGGAGCCTAGCTATGCGTTAGATTTCAGCGTAACTCGGTATTTTTGCGCGCAGGAACTGAACAACACCGCTGCCCATCGGCAAGAAGGCTGCAGCTGTCACGTCCACCTGCGCTCGGTGGCTGGCATCGTGCCACACTATTGAAGATCTCTATGGTTGCTTACTTCGTTCACTATGTACTATATTATACGCTACGAGCAAAGCTCTCCTTGCGTCTGCTCGGGTTGCCACAAGAGCCCTTATCTCCGCCCAGTTACATGGCAGAGCAACGGAGCCCATCGCCGCCTCCGCACCAGACCAAGTCAAGCGAAGTGTGCGTTAAGCGAGTCTCCGGCACGTGGCGCCTCGCGACGTTCCAACAAAATCGTTTTCGTTGAGTTTGCCTTTGCGTAGACGGTGCACGTCGCAAGCGCAATCTGCGAAACCACCGTCTTGCCGTTAGGAAAGGAGCGGTATCGCACAGCCGGTAGCGCGGGACTATAAAAACCGGGGGAAATCAGGGCCGGTGTAAGGATTCCTGTCGCTCGATTCTGTTCTTTACTTTTCAGGCACCTCTCGCGGCTGAACGACTGTGGTGGTGGTGATAGCGTATAGCGGGAGCGTGCCTCGGGACGCTGAAATGTAAAATAATTGGAATAAAATATAGTTACATTATCCCGGCCCTGGAGATGCTTGGAGGCAGAGAAGGTGACAGCAAGAGAGGAAGGGGCATGTCGAGGGAACCTGTTCTGCGTAACAGGGTTGAAGGCAAACACACCGCGTAGGAATGTTTACACGGGCAACTGCGCGGTGATAGTGAGAAGTGGCAGGTTTATAGAGAAAAGTGCGCGTGTCGGAGCAGAGATCTTACTTTTATACCTGGGGCGCGGCGCTGTGTATGCAGGCGTTAAACGTTTTAAGTGTTTATAACGCTGTGTCTCGAACTTCGTGGGCATTTACCCCCTGATCTTGTGACACGCATTGATAACGACTAAGTCACGTCTTTCTGCGACTTGAAGTGTGACTAAGTACAGGCGACGTCAGGCCGATATTCACATCGTGAGTGCAAGCCTTAAGAGCCCACTGGCAGATATCACGGCGGCCGGTGTAGTGCAACCTCGCTTTGATCTCGTATATAGCTATAGCTGCATGGAGGGGCCGCGTGAGCGCTCGGCAGCCGCGCTCGACGCCGGTGTCTGGCCGCGTGGCATCCAAGCGGACAGCCGCTTAAGCGGGACGACGCGCTTGATAAGAACACGTGTTACGTTCCGCACAGTTACGCCCAGTCGGCGTGCGCGCATCTGTTGTTTTCTCTGCGCCTCGGTCGCCGCTGCCTCTCGGGCGCGTTTCTCTTGGCGGGACGCAGTCTGCGTTGATGGGAACCGAACATGCGTGGCCGCCGAGTACTCGTCGTTTTAATTGACGCCGCAGACACACTCACACCTGGCCTCAACACGTCGGTCTGCTGCTGCTTGCCACACAGTCTGTTTGTCTAGCTGGCGTATTATTAATTACGCCTGTTAATGTATGTATCCGCATGCACTTCGCGCTCTGCACGTGGTTGCAGCGTTGGCCTCCGTAGGAAGTTCCCGCCACACAGACATGTACCTACATTTGCGATCCGATAGAAGGGTGCAGAAGATCGAGTGGGAGCCAACGAAAGTCCTGTAATGCCTTGGTACTAAACATCCCCGCCGACGCATGTGTACGCTTAAGCGTATATTGTGAAGACCTAGCCGTTAAGACAGCTTGGGTTCTTGTGTCTCAGTACTTGGCATATATATTGGAAGCGGCTTCCAACTTCCAACAACATATGCAGGCGATGACTTGCTTTTTTCTTCTTCTTTTACTGAGGTACGTGGAACGTAATGTTATTTCACTTCGCACGTCTGGGAGGCCTGTGAGCTAACATGGAATGGTATCTGGCATGTCGCAGCAAAACACGGACACATGCCAGATACCATGCGATATGCCAGATACCATTCCATGATAACTAACCAACAAGCCCATATTGCCACCCTGTGAGATAACATCTCCTATTGCGAGTTTTTCAGAAGTGCGCGAACATGCATGCATATAAATATTCGGAGCTCTTTGCCAAAACAAACGCCCTTGACCACTCGTCAGCCGCGGTCACCTTTGCTGTTGGCACGTTGGCGGACGAATAAAGCGCGTGGCCCACTACGCCTTTGGGTCCCACTTGAGGTATTGGCTTGAGGTATGGCAGGTCTGTTGTCCGTACAAACTGTATGGTTGTTGGCAGACCGCTATTGTCCGTACAAACTGTAGCAGTGCCTACTTCGTCCTCAGTTACGATGGCTTTCGAGGTCGGCATTCCAAGATGATTTGCTATGATAAATAATGGTCTTTGATCAAAGGTTCCTCAGAAATGGTCTATCACGAGTTCGATTAGTTGTCCGTCTAGCACGCCTCAGAGCCGCTATAATTGCTACAAATATGAACTGTAAGTATAAAAAGTCACCGCTTGTAACTAGCTCCATGCGCTGAAGAGCATATGTATCACTTTTTTCTCAAAGTGCCGCTCCGGAGCTCGAATTTTCATAGCAGTTCTGTACAGTCAATCATACTATGCCAGGATTGTATGGTCCATATTCCATCGCGTCCGTAGTGCGCATCACCTGCCCGTTTTTTTTTTTTCTCTCTCTCTCTCTCCCTCTCTTGTGCCGTTATCCTACACGACAACAGAGTAAGCTGTACTCTACAGTATAGGCTTCCCTACGCTTGGGAAGACCGCAGCGTAGTGTCGTTTTTGCCTCAGATATGATATTACAGAAAGGAAAGGCGTACCACAGACGACACTGTACGATTGATAACCCCTACACCTTTCCGTTGTACTCTTTCTTGTTGCTCATTTGTCTCTATTAAGCAGTTTCTTTTAACCGTCATTCTCGTGCAAATGATGCCCTGGGTTATTCAGTAAGCAACAAAGAGTATGTCCTAATTCGCGTTACGCCTCTCACGCACGTAATAACTGTACGCGTGCGCTGAATCTGGCGCAAACTTTTGATGCTCTGTCGCCCTTCACTAGTGGCCCCAGCCGCGGTTGCTGGGCAACGCGGACGCGTCTCCGGCCGCTTTCATGAATAAAGAAGCAGACGGGCGAGCAGACGACATATCCCGACCGAGTTGCGACGTAGCCGCAGGTGGGGTTGGGGACACACTCTCCGTGGTTTGACCAAGCCGCCCTTCCTGGCCCGCCGCGTGACCAGCACTTCGTCGGCCCACACTGTGTCGACTTCATTGCGTCGTGGGACCGCATCGGCGACCTACCGTTACAAAAACTAGGACGACTTTCTCAACGACTGACTGGCTCGACCTCACGGCGCTCAAATCGCGCTGCTGGGCGCCCTTTCGCTTTCTTTCCGTTTAACACACCGCGCCCTGTTTCTACGCGACGGCTCTCGCTGTCGTGCAGTCATTCAGTATTCTGACGCACTGAACGAGAAAGCTGAGTGAAACCAAGTTGTCAAAAAATGGCAGCTGTGATTCGCCATATTGCCGTGCCAGTAATACCGCCTAAAACAGCATCAACGCGTCCTTCTGGACATGTGACGACTACAAACAACGTATTTTCTTAAGTTCCCGCTTAAGACTTTGACAGTCATAGCGCGTGCCTGAGTTTAACACTAACCGGTTCGGGATGGCCGTTCGAGTGCCTTCCTGCGCGCCTCATAATCAGCTATCGGTGACGAGCGGCAAATTGGGCGCTTAGCTCGCGCCAACTGTTGAGCGCGGTCTTTTCCAATAAACGGCCGGCCTAACAACGGTCCCGCTGCTCCCCGACCGGGGAGAAGACAATCGGAGCGGGAAAGGAACAGTGGAAGCCTGGCAACAGTAGCGGTGGCAGTGTCGTCGTGATTTCTTTTTGTTGTTCTTGGATGTCGCTAGGTGGGGCGGCGCGAGGGAGAGTCGCGCTCTGTCCCGTTTCTTTGGTTCCAACGCGACGGGCGTTGGGTGGGGGTGAAGGAGGGGTTGGCGGTTGCTGATGGTCGATGACGTCACGCATCGTCTGCCGCTGTCGAACAGCGCAGGGCATCCGTTTGGCGCGTGGACAACATCTGTCGCTTCCTTTTATATTGATCTTGTTACTTGGTGAAGCTCGCTTTGGCCTTTCTCGCCTCCCTCGCGTGCGGGCGGCGCGCCGTGTGCAGCGCAGAGGGAGGCGCGCGCAAACTGCCTGACGTCGAGAGTCGAAGCGTGCGCTCGATATTTGAACACGGTTAAAAGGCTGCTGCTGTTTCGGTGCTTCCCATCATGCATTCTTGTTTCTTTGTGCTCGATGGCGCTCTGTGATCCTCACTTTCTGGAGATTCTTGTTTGTCCTATACGCGCGTTTGAGCCGTTGTTGTAAGAAGACGCTAAAGTTAGCGCGCCGGCGTTAAACATAGCCCGCCGACTGGGAGAGGGCGCTGCCGGGGTTTGGGCGAGCGTGCGCTTCTCGGTCGGTCTCGGCGTTACGGCGGTGCGTCGCTTTGGCAGATGCTGGTCGCCGTACTTCCCTGGCCGATGCGTCTCTGCCGTCTCGCTTTTTTTGCTTCTTCTCGGAGGAGGAGGGGGGAGGCTTCGTCTACCCTCGCTCGAGCTGCCGGTTCACGCTGTCTGCTCTTTTCGTACTGCGCTTGGGCGTGTCACCAGTGCGGGTTGCCAGTCGCTCATGGACTGTGTCTGACGGCGTAAATCTCGGCACTTTTCATACTTTACCACCTCATTCGGTCGTCTCAGCATGCACGTTTTCCAGAATTATAATCCCCCAAATTCCCACTATCAGCCCGCGGTGGCTGAGCCTAACCGAAGCTTTTGTGTTAGTCCTTCTCAGCGAACCTTTTCTTTTTCTCGTCTGGAATATTAAAATGCTGCATTTTTCTTCAGGAAATTAGAACTCGCCAGCGCCGTTTAACCGTAATCCCGTTTTTATTCACTGCATAAATGGAGAAAATGATGGAGTGAAAAGATACAAGCCCCTAATCGCACCTGGAGAAAACAACCATGTCAGACAGGTAGATTCTCTTATAAGACTGAACTCAGGCTTTGTTCGGTGAAATAAAGAGAGATTGAAAAAAATTGAAGAAAAGCTCAAAGGCGTAGAAAGTCGTAGCGGAAGAACAAAGTTTTCTTTCGAAAGTTGACACTGATGACAAATTTTGCGGTCTTTTTGTTCATCTATGTATCTTCACACGAAAAGAACGTAAACAATTTTCAGGATTTAATTGTATTTTTCATTTTATAAAGCAGTGCTGTCATTTTAATTATCTTTAAGTAAAGTCTTACTGTGTGTGGTGTATGCATCATTTCCTTTAAACAGGAAGAGCCAAAATTTTAAAGACACTGCTGTCCGATAACGTTTTTTTTTTTTTTTTTTTTTTTTTTTTTTTTTTGAGCAACGCATTACTATAGCGGTGGCGGACGTCAGCAAATGTGCCATACTCAATGGTAAACTTGAGAAGTGTTATTTGTCAATTCGATGTTAATGTTAATTTAGGGCACATGTTGCAGTTTGGGATGCTTTTTGGAGGAAAATATTAACTGCAACACCCATTCGTTGCTGGCCAAGTTTGGGGAGGGGGTGGGGGGATATCACCAAACTGGCGCCAGAAGTGTATATGCCTCGAGCACGAACCGCCTTCGAGTCCGCAACTTCAACATGTACCATGATGCAATCATTTAAGAGTCGGTAAAGTAAGTTTAGTTATTTAATTAAAAAATCAGTAATTTTCACTCATTTGTTGGCGTCCACCGCCGCCCCTATAACATAACGCGTTGCCGAAAAAAAGACGTTATCTCCACTGAATTCTTCTAAAAAATCTCTACTCTTCCCATTTCCAGCACATTGTATGTTCTTTGTACTATAGTGTGCATGAAATGGCGATTTGTGGGTACCATGTTTCATTTTGTCTATATACGCGTGCAAGAAACGTTTACAGCCTTGGAAGTACCTATATTAAATATTAATCTCTGTCTTAATAATCAGCAAATTAGTACCGCCGTTGCAAGTCTCCATGAAATCGCAGATTTTAATATATGTGTGTGTGTGCGTGAGGAGATGTTGGTGTCTCGTAGAGGCGCCCGCTATTTCTGTGCTCCGACATGCGAAATAGAAATACCTTGACAAGAACAACGGTCGTAGTGACACAACAGCTCTGAAGGACGAGTGTACTTGCGAACAGGTCGCAAGTCATGACACACCTCAATGCAGTCCATGTAACAAACGAAATGAAAAAGAAAAAAAAAATACTGTACAGGGCACCACAATACAAAAGCATGCAATGACGATACAAGAACACATCTCTGGGATCATGGGCTCTGTGTAGTTTACAAGTCTAGAAAGCATATCGATCGGTAATTTGGAGCTGGCCATTCGCCATCTGCTCGTGAAGGCTCGCGTCGTTTTCTGGCACTCGAAACGTGAAGGTAAAATCCGCATTCGCAATTTCAGACGTTCAAGTCGTTTTCTCTTGACTTGAACGCGACGCTCCTTCAGGTAAAAATCGTCGTCGGTGCCAGCTTGATGTTTAGACGTGGAAGGGCGTTACCACCGGGTGTAGAGGTGGCGAGCACGTGCTCCCTGACGCGAGCTGCGCCCTCTAGCTGTGGGCCCTTGCAGCACACATTTGACTGTCCTCGTTGTCATGTCACCTTCTGGGGTCGCGCAGCACCGCAGGCGCACCTGCTGCGTGCAAGAGATTCACGTGAGCCGGTAAATCAGCGCGTCGCAGCTGCAGCGGACGTCCAAGAAAAACAAGGAGAAAAAGGGGGGGTGCATGGCAGCGAAACAAACTTGCGCGCAGATACAATACTCGACCATCGGTGCCACATTGGCCGACGCTTTGTTCGTGGATGCCGCACTCGCTTACTAAATCTCTCGTTCCTCAGCAGGCTGTACACCGCGGATAATGCGATGAAGGAGGACGAGTGAACAGTTGCTATAAGTCAGCATGAGCCATTGGCGAAGTGAAACCGAATCGCTACAGAAAGAAGAATCGTAATGTGAAGTAATCACCAGGTTGTCAGAGATACAAGATTCGAAAGAGTGGAGAAAGCGAGAACTTGAACTCGGCGAACCGATAAAGCAAAAATATACTTATGAAGAAATGGGAGTTGGGCTCACTTATGCAGAGAATTCTGTCGAGTAGTTTTCAACTGGACATCTCCTTAAGTAGCGTTAAGTAGAACTCCTTAAGTAGCGTTTCCTTAAAAAAAAATAAGAAAATAAAGAAATAAAGAATTGCTGTTTAGTTGGACAGCCTACACAACTTTAAAGGTCTAGATGCAGTGCCAATGCACTCTTCTGCGTGTCCACGGAAATCTGCCATTGGGTCGCTTAGATTGTGTACTGCGCGCTTCGAGGCACAGTCTGCACTGGAATGAAACTACGCACCCGTTCGAGAGCTATTCCTTGCGGCCTGTTGACTTTTGTCCCACGTGCTTCTGATGATCCAACTTGAAGCTGTTGTTTCGTGCTGTCCCAATATTTTAAAGGTAATCAGGAAGACCACTTATGAGATCAACAGTCTGCGTGTGAACGGCCACGAGTAAAGAATAAAGGAAACTTGTTATAAGGTTCATCTGTATGTAGGTATCGGCGTCGCAAATTTGACTATCGGTGAAGTTCCACATTTTGACCTATTGTGGAGCACGTTCTTTGATCGTTCTTTTAGCAGATGAGTGACATTCGGAATTGGTTTCTTCTTTCCGCCCTCGGGCAAAAAAAGAGGCACGCCTCGCGATCTCCGTACTTCGTCGGTCCCGAGTTTTACTCACAAAGGGCACTCAGCGCGCGCGACAAATCAACGCCCGCTCAAACAAAAATGTGTAAGCCTTCAATGTCTGGAAATTCGTTTATACAAACCGAATCGTTTCATTCCAAGTGCCGCCTTAATAGCGTTTCTCGCTCCTTCAAAAGGGGTTGGCACATTATGTTCCTAACTGGGCGCGCATTTATCTGAATACCGCTTACAACTGAAACCACCGCCGTGTCGATTTATATCGACGGCGAGCTTCTGCGGCGCGCCTATGTAGTATATGCGAGTCTGCTGCAGATCGCTTTCTGCGCGGCGGGCCGGTGCAGAGAACGGCCGGGACTCGCCGTTTACAGGCGGTCCTAGTGCGGCCGCCCAGGGCGGGCGCCGCGCCACCCCGACAATTTCGGCGCACCGTGTAATTTTATTACGGACAAACGACCCTATCACGAGTAGGAAGCGGGGTGTTGGCGCTCTCTCTCCGACGTCGATCGTTTTAGCCGCGGCTTCTGGTTGTTTGCACCGGCGGAGAAGTCATGGCTTGCTTCTTGGAGTGTTGGGCGACGTGGTATAGTTACGCTGCATATATAGGCTGAGCTCACATGTATACTTTATCCGTCTGCTCGAATGTGCGAAAGGACAGAAAGTAAGGAAAAAGAAAAAAAAATAAGATGACGGATATACAGTTGGTGGGAAGGCGCATATTATACACGGAGGTGCATGTGCTTTAAGCGGCGGAGCAAGCGCGTGTCTGTATATACGCGGGACAAACGCACATCCTGTGCGCGCTCTTGTTTCCACCTCGTGCGTCGCTTCGCGTCTATTGCGCCGCTTTCCTCATTAGTCACCAGCGCTGCAATTTGTTTTCGTCGTTCGCCGAATCTGTCAACACGCGGGCACAATTGCGGACACGGCCGGCCGACTGCTGCTGAATACGTCATTTGTGCGCAGCATATGCGTACACACGGCGTTATTGCTCCGTCCGGCCGCCTTTGTTTGTCCGTCTCTCCATCCTTTCTACTCCTTTTTTTAACTTCTTTTTTGTTTTTGCTGAGAACGACAGAACGAGAGCGAGTGGGCGAAAAATAGCGGCTGTAACTTTTACTGGGAGGCTTGCGTGGGGGTCGTATACTTAGCGGATAGATAATTTCAGTCGTTTGAAATCAGCCATAGAAGGTATGAGCGCACGCAGCAAGCGCTGAAGGCTAGCGACGATAAAGGCTTCGAATATCTTGCCGGCTGCTTTAGGATAAAAACTTGCTGATTTCCTTTTTTTTTTTTTTTTTGTCCTTCTTGCGGGTATTGTAAGGCAAGAAAGGTACTTAGTGCAGCTCACACTCCTCATACGATGGTATTTTCTCAATAGTTTCCTCGTCGTCCACTGCGCGAGAGTGTAGCGACACATCCTAGGCGATGATTCATCGCTATCAGGCAGGAACTGCTGGCTCGAGTGCGGAGAGCTTCGCCCCCCCCCCCCCCCCCCCCCCCCCCCTTCTCTTCCCGAGTGTTACAGAGTCCGTCGCGAAACCCTCCGGTCATGGGCGGAAATGCTGGACGTGAGCATCGGTGCCACATTGGCCGACGTTTTGTTCGTGGATGCCGTACACGCTTACTAAATCTCTCGTTCCTCAGCACGCTGTATACCGCGGATAATGCGATGAAGGAGGACGAGTGAACACTTGCTATAAGTCAGCATGAGCCATTGGCGAAGTGAAACCGAATCGCTACAGAAAGAAGAATCGTAATGTGAAGTAATCACCAGGTTGTCAGAGATACAAGATTCGAAAGAGTGGAGAAAGCGAGAACTTGAACTCGGCGAACCGATAAAGAAAAAAATATACTTATGAAGAAATGGGAGTTGGGCTCACTTATGCAGAGAATTCTGTCGAGTAGTTCTCAACTGGACATCTTAGAACTCCTTAAGTAGCGTTTCCTCTAAAAAAAAAAAAAGAAAAGAAAATAAAGAAATAAAGAATTGCTATTTAGTTAGACGCAGTGGATGCAGTAGTATACTTTACTACGAGCAAAAATTTTGTGCGCAAACACTTGCCACGATTGAACAGTGGGGAATGCTCTGAAAACAGTTAAACTTTTTGAAAGAAATCGAATGATTTTCGAAGAAAGTGATGTGTGAGCGTGGAATATTTGCCTAGACATCTGTAATAACTCAGCTTTTTTCTCTCTCTCTCTTCTTTACTTCCTTCATGCAACGCGCCTACAAAGTGCGCGGCACCATTTCCCGTTTTCGCAGTTTTCAAGTTTGCCGTTAAATCTAGCGGACGTGCAGATATAAACCTGTTGACGCCAAGAAATGCCGGCGTGCCTGGTGGCCGCGTGGTTTTGCGCTCGCTCATATAGTTTTGCGACAGCGCGAACGTGACTTCTCTGGCTCAATTCCAGCGCAGGGCGCGTTCATTTTTGGTACCTCGGTAAATAAGTTCACCGATTGGTCGTACGCAGTGATCTGTGCACTGCTTGCATCATCGTGGGAATTTCGAAATTTAGGAATATTAAGAGTGGCGGCGGCGTAGGTTGCTGTAAGCCGTGTTGTGGCCTGCCGCGCAAGCTGAACCAAAATAACCAGAATTTTACCTTTAGAAAGTTCTAGGAGTGCGATTCCACGATTCAACCGTATACGGTAAAACGGTGGTCTTTTGTGTTGATTCTACTCTGTGTTAGAGATGTTTACCCTGTTACGAAATAAGGCGCAGCTAAAACTCTCCATTGTGCAGAATTACGCGATACTCGCGGTATGTCTTACGACCTGTCCAGAACATTGCGATGTATACGTGCTCTCATTTCTCGCGTTCTGCTTCTCCTTTGGTGGCGCAGGCGGCGGGGAGGAGGAGCTCGTGCTTTTCCCTTTACCCTGAATGCAAGGACTCCTCGGAACGTCGCTCCACCACCGGCAAAAGTGAGTCCGCCGCGCATTGTGCGTGCATGTGCTTGTACTGCGTGCTTACAGGGGCGGCCGGCTGCGAGCCGCGGCTGATACCTGGGAGAGTCCGGCAGCCAAGAGCCTTTCGTTCTGAGGCGGTTCCGTCCATCTCCCGGTGACGTTCTGCAACATAGTCGCGTTTACGTGAATGCGACAGTATTTTCCAGCGCATCACGTTAATGCGATTCGCCGCCGTTTAAGTGTAGCGTGTGAAGTCTTGTGCGACGGCGCGTCCAAAACAAGCCCGTGTGCATACAGCGTATGTATACGCGCCTCGCCTGTGAGTGGAGGAGTGGAAGCGACAGGAGTCTTGCTTTCCGTCCCTCCGCCCTGATACGATGCGCATAAATTCTCTTAACGCCGACTTTCTACCCTCGTCTGGCGCGATGCACCTTCCCAACGCACCATTAATGCCCGTTTGCACGAAAGCGACGCGATGAAAAGATGATGCAGTGCACTGCTGTCGCATTCGCGTGAGAGCGGCTATACAGATGTCGTACAGACATTCTAGGTGGTCTTGACCCAGCCTCTCAGAGGCGACGCTCGTCCAGAGAACGAGTGGAAACCGCCACCGGGGGCTGCCCGTTGCGTGAACGTCTTTTTACGTCATCACATTGACCAGGATAGACCAATTAAGAGTCGCCTCCCGTCCCAATGAGAATGGCAAGGCCTGTACAGCAATGGTGACCCCACCCCCCCAGAATAGTAGTTATGGCCGGCTGCTCCAAACTATATATATAGCTTGTATGCCGGTGCCTGGTGTATCCAGGTGATAATCGTTGACCCGTACTGGCTGGCGCGGATTTGTACATTGCAACCATGCTGGGCTCATGTGATATGACTTGCGCGCTGACGCAGTGGTGTTGATCGTTTAATGCATACCGTCAATATACGCGTAGAGAAGGGCACTGCGAGCCTGTGTCATCCAGGCACAACATGTGCCCACATTAAGTGTTGCCCCTTTGACTACTTTTCGTTGTCAGTGGCTCGCCAGTCTCTCCACGTGCTCTTGCCCTCGTTTGCCATCGCCGGGTGCAACCAAAGCGGTGGCCGGGGGCAATCCGTGACAATCTATTGTCACACAGGTCAGATTACTTTCTCGTGAGAGTGAGCCGGAGGAGAGTAAGTCCACTTGCCTTGTAGTTCATCAACAGTGCGGTAATTGGGGCTGGACAAAGACTTTCGTTCGCAAGTGTTCTGTGCGATTGACCAGCCATCTTCGCTAATATGTGCGACATCACGATCGGCTGGCATCTGCGGTGACGAACATGTCTGTCGTAAGAGCTTTTCTGTGAATAGGGGGCCTAGATGCACGAACGAGCTCATCGGTCACGGAATGCACATAATCAGCGTCAATATATAAGTGCACACACTATACAGGGTGTTTCAGCGAACACTTTCAAAAATTTTTAAAGGTTGCCTGTAGTGGATAGCACAATACTAGTTCATGAGCTGGTCTACTCGAAGAGGAGGACGTTACTTGCACAAAAAATTGAAATGCATAATCGACTAATTAACAATTCACTAATTAGGTTTTTGAAATAGTTACCTTATGGCCCGTATTACAATTTACAATTTCTGTCCGTGGAGTTCGCAAGGCGGATCCATTTGGAACGAATTCTCAGGATGACAGCAGTTTCGAGATATTAATTCGCGAACTTTGCAGAAGAAATGCATTGGAGTTCTAGTTACTTTCTTAGCAAAACGTCATTTTATGCATTAAAGCACAAAGCTAAATATTGCCGATATTTTCTATAAGGTATGAGGAGTGCCTGTCATCTCCTTTAAACCTTAATATTATTTATATATATTAAAAAAATTGCAAGTAATCACTTACTGGGGTCTGGGTATTGTGGACGTCCCAGGCTCGAATTTTTCACGCGTATTAAATATTTTATATGCACTTCCTACTTAGTTTTCGGCATTCTGAAGTTCAATTTGAGGAATATGAACCATGAGTTGTCCATAATATCGAAGTTTAATGATGGAAAAAGGGGGGCAAAAGGCCTATGTCACTTGTCATGGCTGACTTTGAAATCAGCATAAAAAACCCTACAAACAGCCCAAGTTTCATTGCTCTAGGGTGAAAGTGAAAAAAAAAAAAAAAAGTCTCTTCGAGTAGCACCTATATCCCCCTAAATGTGCGGACGTCGCAGCTTAGGCACGCGTCAGCTGTTAATATATACCAGGTGTTTCTGCGAATACTTTTAAGCAATTTTCTTTAAAAGACGCCTTTGACAGATAGCGCATTTCTAATCCTTGAGCTGGTCCATTCGAAGGAGCGGACATTACTTGCACGTTAAATCGAAATGCGTAATTGACTAATGAACGAAAAAATATTAATTGAGTTTTTAACTAATTACCTTACGGCACACATCGCAATTTACAAATTGTAGCCGGTGATCGAGACAGCAAGGCATACCCACTTGAAAAGAATTCTGTGAATGACGCGGTTTTTGAGATATGCACCATCAAACTTGCGGTATAGATGCACTGTCGTGCCACTCACTTTTTTAACAACACGCTGTTTTACGCATTAGAGCGCAAAAGTAACTGGACCGACGTGTATTTCTTAGCATAGTTTGGGAATTAATATTTAGAAACTGGTGCCATCCCGACAATTCGTTCCAAGTGGTTCCGCCTTGCGAAATCCCCGGCTACCGTTTGTAATTGCAATATGTGCCGTAAGGTAATTAGTTAAAACGTAATTCGTGATTTTTAATTAGTCAATTATGCACTTCGATCTCTCGTGCAAGACACAATGTGAGCCCGTTTGAGCAATCCAGCTCAAGGGTGAGAATTTTTCTATCTGCCACAGGTGACCTTCAAAATTGGTTAAAGTCTTCGCAGAAACACCCGGTATATCTCTCTCAACCATACACGACCTGGACGCCTGGGTCGAAGCAGAATTGAGCCATGGCTTTTCGGTCTTCTCCTCTAGCCGTGTCTGCAAGCTTGTGGTGCAATCGTGCGCTATCGATATCGCATTATTGTACTATCGATAGTTTTGTATTATTATTATTATTATTATTATTATTATTATTATTATTATTATTATTATTATTGTTATTATTATTATTATTATTATTATTATTATTATTATTATCGATAGTTCGATATTAACTCAACTATCGGTAGCTTTCCATCACCATCGTGGTGTTCGCATGACGCATGGATCTGGAGACGCGCGCTTAGCCAGAATTGATGTTTATGGCAACCAGTGGCCGTAGCGATGCCACTCCTGAAAAGAGAGGCAAGTTTCGCCGTCGCTCTGCAAAACGGGGTAAGTGAGCGCAGTGAACATCCTGAGCGCAGGCAGCGCACACGACGTTATAGTCTGACCCCTCACTGACGGCCCGCCCGTCAGCGCGTGTGACGCCGTCGCTCGGGAATGCGTGTAAATTTCACCGTTCCGGTTCCCTGCGAGCAATGCCTCTTGCTGTGTCGCTGCTATGGCTATACGTATACAAACATCATCGTTTACCAGTATCGCAGAGCAGCCCTCTTGGTTTTAGAACGTGATAAGCTTCATCTTACTGTGCATCAATTCTTCCGTTTGGAAGTGCAGTATATGCGTTAAGACTGGTTGTGGTGCTGAAAGAAATGCGTATCGCGCATTTTAAGCTGCATTGACGAGTTACGTTGATTGTTAAGCGGTCTGAATTTGGCCGCACTTTCTTTTTTTTTTTTTTTTTTTTTTTTTTTTTTTTTTTTTTTTTTTTTTTAGGGGGGGAGTCGCTTACATACAAGATTGTCCAGCTGGTTGTTGAGTTTTTCTTTCGTTTGGAGACTCGAAGCAGAGTGCGTACAATTTTTTTCGTAGTTATCTGATTTTGCAAATGTTAAGTAGTTTTGTTTTCGCCCTTCCGATAGTCTTCTTCTGGCAGCCTCTTTATGTGGAGGTGGGAAAGGTAGCATTGCTTAACGCAAGCTGACATGCTAATCAGTGATGTATAGCGCCCGTTTTACTCTCACTCATTTACACAAATTTCAAAATTTACATGCATACTTGAAATGTGGCGCGTTTTGTCAGCTGAATCGAATGTTTCTTCTTTTTTTTTTTTTCACCCTCACTCCTAAACTGAGCTCTATTGGTGAATTTTTTCCTGCTTGTTCTGGAATATTTCTGGAGAAGTCGCGCATCATGCGCTTCTTTAGATGTGGCTGCCCGCTTAGCCACTGGTCACGGGATATATACCGGGTGTTTTATTTTAACCTTAGCAGAATTTCTTTTTTGAATCCCCTGTGGCATTTAGAGCAAGTCTACTTATTGAGCTGGAATACACGAAAAGCTATACATTGCTTGCACTGGAAACCAATACGCATAACTGACTAATTAACAAAATTTCACTAAGTAACTTTTCATTAACTAATTACCTTAGCGTACATATAGCAATACCCGAATTCAAGCCAGTGAGTTCACAAGGCACATCCACTTGGAACGAATTTTGAAAGTAGCACCAGTTTAGAGATAAGCGCAGTGACACTTTAGTGTGGAACTAAAGATAAACTTTAGTTCCACTTACTTCCAAAACGTCTTTTTTTATGCACTGAAACTCAAAAGCTACTGGAACACCAATGCATTTTGTCGCACACTTTGGGAACGCATATCTCTAAACTGATGTCATCCACAGAATTCGTTCCAAGTGGATATGACTTTAAAAGTCACCGGCTACAATTCGTAAATTACCATATACGGCGTGAAGTAATTAGTTTAAAAGTTAATTAGCAATACTTTGTTAATTATTGAAATATTCACTTTCTTCTTTTGCAAATAATGTCTGCTCTGAGAGTAATCTAGCTCAAGAAGTAGAATTTCGTACATGTCACGAGTGATTTCTTTAAAATTCTATTCACGATAAAATAAAACACCCCGTATAAATGGACAGTTCGGCATCATGCCCACATGAATGAAAAAAAAAAAAAAAGAAGAAAACGGTCGGGTTGAAAACAGTTCCTGCACCCTCGTATATCGCCGAGCCGCCTTTGCTCGCACAAAGTATGCCGCGTTCTGTAAGTCATCTATATATAGACATACGCATACGCCCACTCATACGAGTCAATTCTTCGCACTCGAATCATCGCGTAGCCGTGTGTGCGAGCGAGTGAGTGCCAGCGGAATACGCGCGGGCTCAATAGTGTGAACGGTGAACGAGTGCCGGTGAGTGTGAGTCCACACGAATATGAAAAGTGAATTTCTATACTTCAGTATAACGTTGGTGAGTAACGGCGACTGCTGCATCGCCTAATTTTTGCCGGGGAAATCTGTATAGACGCCAGTGAATTGTATACATACAAAAAAAAAAAAAACCCATAAAAATCGTCGTTGGCGTTTTTAGGGGTGCGTACGTCCTGCTCGCCACACGCGACACTCGAGTGCACAAATTCACCGCTGTTCCTCGAACGAACGACTTTTTTACTGCGGCGCCTCCGGCTCCAGCTCTGCCGGCACGTGTTACGTGGAAGTGCACGACTATAGCCTTTGACGCATACACGCTAATAACTTGGCTTGTCTCTGCGTCCACTTCTCCTTCTTCGCGTTTTTCAATTTTTCTTTTTTCTGTACCTCTAGGCTTGTCCACACGAAACGCTCCACAGACTAAGGAAATTGCCCAAGGAAATTACTGACATCGAATACGCGCTACCATCGGTTCTCGATGACTCCGCTAGCGAGAAGAGAGGGAAGTTATAGCGTAACCTCACCTTGTCTGATTGGATAACTCGCAGCCTGTAGACGCGCACGCGCACGACCCATCAGCGGCGCACACGGGGGAGGAGGGGGGGGGGGGTGAGGGGGCCTTTGTTTCTTGCGCGCACAAATTATGCGCGCACCGTACGGTTGCAACATTCCGGGTAGCCGCCATCCTTTTCTTGCGGGCGTCTAAGTGGTATCATAACGCGTTCAAGGTTATAACTTCAAGGCTCTCACTGATTGCATCATTACGTTCATCACAGTGCGCATTACGTCGTCGTGGAGCTTTACCCAGTAATAAACGAGCCGTCACGCACTCGCTAATTGATCGACCAGGGTTTTTTTTAAGCAGCACTCGCTCGCTCCGGAAATTGATGTCCGACACGAGTCGGGCTGACTCAGTGGCTCCTCCCTCTCTCCCCTTGTGCTGCCGCAAGTAAGTGAGCAGCACGCGGTGTATGCTGACGTTGAGACAGGCATGACGTCTCTTGCTTGACAGCCGTACGTCTTACGCCGGTTTCACGCTGATTTATTTCCATGACTGAAACGGAATAAAACGGCGAGAAGAAAGGAAAAAAAAAAGTGGACAAATGGCTAGAGAAAGAGACAGTACGAGCGCTTGTATTTTGTATTTTGTAGAGCTGCGATAACCGTCCATTCGAATTTCGCAATCCCGCTTCATACGCACCGATCGCGGTGACTGCGGTTTTCGCATTTGCGAGAGCCTATATAGTGTAATATAGGGTAATATAGCCTATACAGGGTACCAAGAGAAGGGAAGCGCTGTCGAAGACGGCAGCAAACTAGGTGGGGTGATTAAGTTAGGAAATTTGCAGGCGCAAGTTGGAATCAGCTAGCGCAAGACAGGGGTAATTGGAGATCGCAGGGAGATCCTTCGTCCTGCAGTGGACATAAATAGATGATGATGATGATGATGATGATGATGATGATGATGATGATGATGATGATATATGATGATGATGATGATGATGATGATGATGATGATAATAATATGATAATAATAATAATAATAATAATAATAATAATAATAATAATATAGTGTAAGACTTCGTTATTATTGGCGTAGGCTTATTCAGTCAGCTTCAGGGAAAACAAAGTAAAACAAATTAGAAACTGCTTTGTCGTAGAACATTATTTCGTGTTTAAATCCGGCGTAAAAAAAAAAAAAAAAAAAAGCGGCAGACCACTGTGACGTGTCTGAGGATCTGCGTTTCTTATTGGTTCCCCCTCTATGTCGTACGAACGATTTCGGAGTGAAAAATAGCAATCACGGAGGGGCTGACAGCTCATATGGCGCACTTTCGACGTCGCACGTGCGAAATCGCGAGAAAATTTGCACCATGTGAAACGGGCGGAATCCGTTAATCTTGTCCATGTTTCTCTTGTCCCGCCTGTCCCCAAATGGTGCGAGAAAGCACCTTGAGATGCGACAAGCGAATCTGAAATGGAGCTACGTACGCAATGGGACTCTTTGCAACCTCGCCTGGTTCGTCTTGAGGTTTGGCCCGTGGCTTGGTCAATTCAATGCTAACATGCAGCAAGCAGTAATTAAATTAAATTATGGGGCTTTACGTGCCAAAACCACGATCTGATTATGAGGCACGCCGTAGTGGGGGACTCCGGAAATTTGGACCAGCTGGGGTTCTTTAACTTGCACCTAAATCTAAGTACACGGGTGTTTTCGCATTTCGCCCCCACAGAAATGCGGCCGCCGTGGCTGGGATTCGATCCCGC
Organism: Dermacentor silvarum; assembly: GCF_013339745.2. Lineage (NCBI taxonomy): Eukaryota > Metazoa > Arthropoda > Arachnida > Ixodida > Ixodidae > Dermacentor > Dermacentor silvarum. The sequence continues at coordinate 102,945,189 of NC_051154.1, read as the reverse complement.
GACCTCGTGCTCAGCAGCCCAACACCATAGCCACTGAGCAACCACGGCGGGTAGCAAGCAGTATACATTATATGTATACACCATATCATAATCACGTGTTGGCAACGAAGTATTCCGTTAATTTCTAAACTTTGTGCGCTCAATTAAACTTTATTATTCTTTTTTTTTTCATCGCTGCCAGTAACCAAAAGTGAAGAGCAAAACAAATAATTTCGCTTATTACATCATGTCTTAACTCTTAACTGTGTGCCACACTGGCGCTATCTGTCTTTCAAATCATCAACACGTGGGGACTGTGAGCGAGCCCGCAAGATACATATGTTTCGTTGTTTCACCATGCCCGCAAAGTACGTTTCGAGTCTTGCTTTTACTTTACGAATGGAGCAACTTCGTTCTACATATGAGGTGGAACCTGCTTATAGCGATATTTCATTAATTACGACAGCGATGATAAAACGTTGATGAATTGAGTCTATAGATGGCGTCACATTACGTGGCCTGTAAGAGTTCGTGTCTACGTTGCTCTGTTCAGATGTTCGGTTGGGTGGTGTTAACAGCGACCGACGAACGGCTGCGCCTAAAGAAAACACCAATATTGTAACGAGCCGTAATTGTAAAAACAATCAAGAAAACAAGTACGCTGCTTGTTGCTTTCAGTCTGCAGGTATCTCCGATAAGAGCCGGTTTCGTTTCTCTAATCGTGGTCGGTGTGTATTGACACGTATGAATAAGGTACGGGCACTTCAGCAGACCGCACGCACAAGACGAATATGGTTTTCCCCGGAGACGGTCCTACAAGATGCGTGGATAGGAATGTTACGATAGTGGTCTCCGTAGCCTCGACAAGTAAATGTACGTTCGATGCTGTTTTGCCCGGGACGACTACATGGACGACGAAGCCTCGTCAGTTGGTCCGTGATGACGTTTTTTATTTTTTTAATCCGTAGTACGTATAGGAGATGTTGGCGCTTTTACACAGCGTCGCCTATTCCTTTTCACGTCATTTACTTACTTATTTACGATACCATCAGAGTCGAAGAGACTTTACAGAAAGGATTTGGTCATAGAAAAAAGGTTAATATAAACAATTATTCTTGTTTATACGTTTTTAGATAATAATACACGCCCACAATTCGAATGTTATGCATAAAATGACTATGTACTAAAAATAAAAAGGAATGGACAAGGGGAAGGAAAAGAAAACAAGGTGGCACTAAAGAGAGTCGCACGAACTGAAAGAAAAAAGAAATAAAAACAGACTCAACTTCCACCACTGTGACCGTCACTATCCACCGTGTGTCCCAACTGGGACACGCTTTATGACGACACGTGAACCTCGCTGCATTTTGCTTCTCTGCGAAACAGTACAAGCATTGCGCGTAAGAATATGTAGCGTTAATGGAAAGCTGGTCGTTACCGTGGGGAGTGCGTGACTCTGCTATAGTTCCGCTTTCTAGTGCTGCGCAAACTCGCGTATCACTTTGAAGCTCCTTTCTGGTATCGATTCTCTCTCAGGTGCTCGGGCAAAATACGGACCCGAGAACTGTCACGAGCAGGAGAGAAATGAGAGCTGCCCAACCTCGCAAATTCTGCGTTTCACGTAGCCGCAAGGAAAAAAAAAAAAAAAAAAAAAAAAAAAAAAAAAAAAAAAAAAAGAAAGAAAAGAAAAAAAAGAAAGAAAGAGAAATAAAAATATATTGAAAAATATGTCAAAAGGGGTAGCCGGCGCCAATTAAAGGCGCCAACATCTCCTAAATACCATATAATAAAAAAATAAAAATAAAAAAGAAACACGGGATAGGAATTTTGGTGAGCGACGGAATCGGACGTTCAGATGAAATGGTGGGGTTATGAGGTGTACGCAAACTCCCTACGAGAATAAAATAAGCTCTATGAGGCGTATATGCCTGAGAGGAGGAAAACTTGTAGGCCAATTGTTCGGGGTGTGACCCGAAAAACTTCGCTGCCGATGTCGACGGCCCAGAAAGGGCGGAGAAGGGGGGGGGGGGGTTCATTCCCGCCTCCGCAAGCCACTATGCAGCCCAGTGGCCTCGCGCGGGCGGTGGCACTCAGCACGCGGAAGAACGAAACGAGCGAACTGTACCACGACGACGCGGTGCCCCCCTCTCCGCGACACCCTTGGAGCGGATGCCGCCAAGGATGCATCGGGTGGACGCCGGCGGGCCCTCACCACTTCCCTCGCGATCGTAGGAGGAGAGCACCGGAAGCCGGCGCGAGGAGAAGGCGCGGCTGCCGACAAGCTGCGCGCGCCTGGCTTCGCGTCGCCGCTGATGCGCTGCCTTCGCGACCGCAACGCTGCGATGGCGTTGCGGCGGCCCCAGCGATCCACTCGCGGTCAATTCGCGGTGACGGCGTGCCATAAACGAGCCGAGAGTCGCGGCAGTGCGCTTCAACGGCGGCGCCTACTCGGGTCAAGCCAGCGACCCGCCGAAAACAAGTATACCCAGTGTCACTTGGCGTGCGCGTATACGTACTCGGCATGCGCTGTCCGAACGAGCATGTCCAAGCAGCGAGCGATTTGCTTGCGAAGCCGGCAAATTTCGCTACCGTTGATATACCCCGGCAGCGGCGCAGGAAACTTGGGTTGCAGTTGTACCCGCTGTGGTAAATATTAAAAAAAAAAGGCGTCATAGAGATGATTTAAGAAAGATTATGTCGAAGAATTCATGTTTGAGAACGAGAGTGACATGAATTCGTACTTTAAGAACAGAGCGTCCGGTGCTTCGTTTTTAGCTGCGACTTGTCGACGCGATCCGATCGCGTTTATGCGCACATTGGCAAGCGCATTGGGCTTACTTATCCCTCGAACACGACCCGACGTTTGCTGAGCTCAAGCGACTAGCGTTTACATAATAAGTACGACGAACATAGTTCGCTCCGACGAGCCGGGCAACCCGACCCGCTTTTGTCGAGTTCATGCATATTACTTTTAAAATGATGTCACTTTATTTATTTATTTTCCCTCATCTTTGCTTATAGTTACATTTGCAGCGTTTTGTGCGCATTTATCATGTCTAAGAAGAGGCGTATAGCCGCCGTTAACTGCAGGCGCCAACATCTCCCTGAAAGCGCAGCTAATAAATAACTTTAAGAGGCCCTGTATGACGGCCGCAGTCGCGCGCATGTTGCTTGATTGAGCTTTCAGACAATTATTCGGTTCATCCTCGGGTATCCCGTGAAGTTCCACGGGGCTGAATCTGCTAGAAGCGGGATTTCAGAGAAAGCGCGGTGGCCATTGCACACCTATCCTTTGTTGAAGGCGTTGTCTGGGAATCTTTAGCTGCTCCCGTCTCAGATAGTCATTTAAGTTCCACTTCGCTTGATCAGCCGTTATGCTAACTAAATTATATAGGTGACGGCAAAGTGCGCGCCGGTACTCGCCGGTATTCGTGTTATTCTGCTCACTGACACGAGCGCGCTGTATGCGTGGATATGCGGAGAAGTCGATAAAACTCTACAGCTCTGGTGCGAATAACTCGAAGGTCACGCCGCGGGCACCAGACAAAAAAAAAAGAGAGAGAAAGATGTGAGCACTTTACCGATGCATAATCGATAGCCTCGCGAGTCTGAAAACGCCTATAACTCAACGCTGTGCAGGCGGCAACTGTTTATAACTATGCCCAATCTACGATTAATCATCTCGAGAAGAGGAACAGAAAGGGGGGACAAGAAACGCACGTGGCATCTCGGTTCCCTTAGTAACATGCGCCGCGCGATGAAAAGCATGAGAGGTAGCGGTAAAGATTTCTCCATACAAAGAATTTTTCTTGAATACCGTCGTGCGTTGCAGGCCGGAATTCACTTCGCAAGTAACGCAACGCGTACACTGACATTTGAAACCCTTAGCTCGAGTATGAGCCACGCCAGGGCTCCGCCGTGTCCTGTGAGGCATTTAGAAAGGTTCACCGTCGGGCGCACTGGGTTCAGATGTACCGTGTGTCCCACGTAACTTGAGCGCAAACTTTGAAAATATGCAAATGGAACTTGTCAGGACAGAACCAAGGTAATGTTGTTTGCCGTCGCTTGGAGATACTGAGATAATTTCTTGCATCAGCCTAATTACACAATTAGTCTTAATTAATTAATCAATTTCTCGGGTATTATAATTCGATGAAATGTGTCAATGAGAAAATTGCAGAGCAACATGAAAAATCGTAAGGATCGTAACAGCGCAAACAAGACACGGACAAAAGGAAGGAAAAACGACAACACGGCGCTGACTCTCAACTGATATTTTATTGAAGGATCGTCTAACATATATACAAAAATTCAAAGAACCATGACTTGCGCAAGACACAGTGATACATCAAGGCTGTGGCGACAAACTAGGCATAATCAAAAGTTGCAGAAGTAACGAAATTCCTTGTCATGAAGAGCGATCGACGGTTCGCTGATGCATTCCTTGCCCCTAATCGTTATATTGTATGCGTCAACGAATTCTCTTGTCAACTGGTTAGTGTGTTTAAAGATGATAGAAGTCTTGTGAAAAAGGGGGCGACACCCGCATGAGTTACAATGTACCGAAAGATGACGTGGTTCAACCCCTTGAAGAGAGAGCTCATGCTCCCTAAGTAGTACGTTTACACAGCGTTTTGTTTGACCCACATACTCATCACCACAAGATAACGGTATTGCATACACAACGTTCTTAACACATTTGATGTAGCTGTTCACATGTTTAACAGTGCATTTCCCTTTTGCCTGCTTATCTTTGAGCATATTGTCAATAATCGGACATATGCGCCCTATCTTATGTTTCGCGGAAAACCAAACATCAATACCGTACCTAGAACCTACGTTCTTTAGCTCATGCGCCATTTTGTGCACATAAGGAACTACCGCGTTTTTTTCTTTTTTCATCTGAATCCCAACCAACTGGCCCAACTTGCCGTCTTGTTGCAACATGAAAAACTCGCGATACAGCTTTCTGTTGCTGAATACGCAATATAATTTTTTTTTCAAGCAGGAGAGAAGCCCGCGAATACACGAAAAATTGCCGCGCGACTGGCCGCTCAAGGCACTTTGCGTGTATTCGCGCGGGCTTATTTCAGCTCCTTACGGATCCATCACATCACAGCCCTCCTCACAGCTCTGCCCGAAGAGGGAAACGATGGTGCTACTCCTAACAAGCAAGGGTTACTACTTAGTGCCGCGATGAACTTATTATAGGGGGAAGAAAAAAGGACGGTCGCCTACTCTCGTAGTGGAGGAAAAAAAAGGCGCGGTTTAGCCCGCATAGGCAAATAACTGATTGCAATACAAAATTATTAGACAGCTGTACTAAGTAATGTTACCCGCCGTGGTGGCGTAGTGGCTATAAGGTGTTGCGGTATATACTTAGCCCGAGGGCGCGGGATCGAATCCCGGCCGCGGCGGCCGCATTTCGATGGGGGTGAAATGCAAAAACGCCCGTGTACCGTGCATTGGGCGCACGTTAAATAAAGCCAGGTGGTCCGAATTAATCCGGAGTCCCTCACTACGGCGTGCCTCATAATCAATTCGTAGTTTTGGCACGTAAGGAAACCCCATCCTTAATTTTAATTCAGTAAGGGTAGTAGTTTTTTTGGGCTGTATGAACTACTGTAAACATTCGCTTGTTAACTAAATTAACAAGCATCGTGTCACGCGCACAGGCAAACATGAACACATCTCACTCGATGATTGCAGACAGTCGCTGCCGGAACGCTGAAGTGATGAAGAGCGGCGAGCGAATTGCCCTTTGTGCTGCATCTCGCTTTAACGCGAACTTGGCGTGCGAGAATAGAAAGCACACGAAGCCATCAGCTATCTCGACTCACCTGACTTTGCACCCACCGCAGATTACCTGCAATATAGGGCGCGCGCGGCCGCGTTCATCCGCGCCATGTGCAGCCGCGGCTGGAGTAGAAAAGGCCAATACGATGCTTTGAATAAACTTCTTCGTATCCGTATCGCGCTAACCTGCACCCTCCCTCCTCTCCTATCGCGCGCACATGTCCCCGCTCCACCGACTTGCGCGCGATGGAAGACGGCCCGCATTCCTCCCCGCTATGGTCCCTAGAAATATTCTAGGGACCGTATCCCCGGCCCTCTTCCCTTGCGCGCTGCTAGATCAGGCCACCATCCTTCTCGGCTCGCCTTCGCACGCTTTCCCTCTCACCTACAGCATGCGGCACCGCCGTGGCGCGCTAGGACCTCATCGCACTTGGACTTTATACGGAACATCACGTATGAAGCGTCCATATACTATCAAACGCCTTAATAACGAAGTGCTTGAGACCTCCGCAATCATTCGTTATATAGATGTCATTTCGTTGTAGAGGTCGCGCACCGCACAGCTTCCAATAGAAACGGGGCAAAATTATTCCTTCGTTATGCAGGTCATTTCGTTGGAGAGGCGCTCTATGTACAGGCGCTCGACTGTAATTGTTAAGTCCCGGTAAGTGCTGGTCGCTGATAACTCGCTTGTGTGCAACCGCGCAAATTCGATCGCGCTTGGAAACGCTGCCGTTCGCTTCTTCTATTGCTGCACCACGCGCAGGAACACGTTCGCGAGCACGCCTTAGAAGATGCATATGCGACATTATTTGCGCATGCTGACAGAGAGCCCTCGGCTGCTTTGCGAAAGCACTTTTCCAGGGGCAGCCGAAGGGGAAATGAACGCAACAATCGTACAATCAATCAGCCTTTTAACGCATACACGGGCTGCGCCCCCCTCAAATGTTGGCGCAGCGAAAGTGTGGACTTCCGCCGCGCTCCTGCGGAGGCGCAAACGAATGGCGGGTGACCACTCGAGCGCGTCGATCGTCCGGCTGGTGAGCGATGACGGAGATCGCGCGCGTGCGACGTCGTCTCTGGCGCGGGTTTTCGACGCCGCAGGTGCGCGCTGTCAGCGTGCGCTCGGCGGGGAAGCGCTGCTGTTGCAACAGTTGGATTGCACGGGCATATCAGATCGAATACGTCTCGGCAATATCAAGCACCGCGTCTAATTTGGCTGTCAGGCTCGCTGTCAGCGGGTGGAGGAGACACGCGTGACCTGGATGCGTCCAGCCGCAGCCGCACACGGAGAAGACGCATTCTTCGGACGCGAGCCCGCATTCTATTCTTTTTTTTTTTTCTTTCCCATTGGGTGGATCGAGGGGTCAGTCGCACCTTCCGCCGACGCTCCTTCGTGCCACCATCCTTCGTCTCATTTGCTCGCAGTGACCGGAGCGCTATCAGTGGCAAACGAAATGCGAACGTCCGCTCACTACACTTTTGAGTAGATTGTGTGACGCCGGTATGGACGTCGAAGCAGCAGCAGCAGCCGCCTGATGGGCGACGCAAGGCTCTTTGGGCGCACGAGGATAACTGAAAAAATGGCGCCTTTCCGGCGTCCTGCCTGACGAACACGACCTCTCTGTAGGATTGCAGCTTCATTTCCTAATGTCACCAGACGGTCATGACATGACTGAAAAAGCTGCTGCAGGTGTCATGCGTCGCTGTCGGCTGGGAGCATTGTATAAAGAAAGCGAAATGCAAATTTTCTTTTTTTTTTCTTTTCGTGGCAAAGAAAATATGCAGTACCGAGCATGTCACCGCGGTTGACATTTTGCAAAGCTGCTGCTTTCGTGGCGCGCCCTTCGTTCGTTTCTCTCGCTCTCTGTGTGTGTGTGGCAACGTTTCAGTGACTACGGGGTAGCGGATTGGTGTTACTTCGTCTTTTACGTTACGTTTACCTCACTCTTACCTTTACAGTGCAGTTGCTTGCTTCAATCGTGTGTGCATGCTTGAATCACCAAAATGTTTCATTACTCTGGCCAATGCTTTAGTGATTCGCTGATTATCCCCCCCCCCCACCCAAAAAAAAAAAAAGAAGAAGGAGAAGAAAGAAAGAGAATAAATTAGTAGTAGAAAACTAACGATAAACGACAACCTGACAACTTCTGCATAACTTTGTGAAAAGCGTCCGAAACCACGAAAATACCGCGAAATTTGCGACCTTTATGTCTGCCACAATTTGGGCGCGAAATTCAAGAAAGGGGGGCGTTTGGGATATAGTTCCAAGAGAAGCACTCTAAGCTAACCCGCCCATCGGCCCCGCTAATTTTGCGGATAAACATGGGATCACTGTACACGCAAGCTTCTTATTTTTAAACGGAGCGCGTTCTCTTTTGCCACTCTTTGCAGACTGCAACGAGTTCAGCGACGCGAAACATTTTATTTGCTCTTGCTGGCGTTCTACTGAGCGGGATGTATTGCTATAGGTATCCTGTGGAGAAGTGGATTTCCGCTCTGTGTCCGCGTCCAGCAGTTCATTCGAGGTAGGACGCGGATTGGGGTTCTGTCTCTTTCTCTCGAGGTAGGATCTTGCGCCTTCTGCATGTTTCTCTGTGACTGTGCACTTCCGACCGTTAGGTGACAGGGCTTTATATTCCTGAAAAGAGACGCTGCAGTCGGAGTGAGTTTCGGCTTTGACTGCCTGGCAAACTTGCCTGTTGAAGCACTATCACCACCACCATTTAGCCTAAACACACGATACACACACGCACCCGCAAAAATGTACAAGCAGCTTTTCCGCACAACTCAAAAAAGATAACCGAAGCGGAGGCCTGCGCAATCTGATTGTGACATCATCTTGTAAATCAAAACATTCACTCCAAAACTAAAAAGAAAGAAGAGAGAGAGAGAGAGACAGAAAAAAAAAAAAAGCACCTTAGCAGACCTGCATGTGTGACTCCGCAGAATCGTAAATCAAAGACCAGCGAAGCTGTCACACTGTCCGCAGCGCCCTCTGGACACTGCTTTATTCCCGCGAAAAATACTGCTCACGTGTTCTCTCATCCTTTGTTGGCGCCGGTGAGTGCATTCCGCTCTGATTAGCGCACTTAATTAAACACTTACAATTTTCAAAGCCGTTCTCAATGCCAACATCGGCTCGTAGAGGGACACTACTAAATACCCGTGAAAAATTTTAGTTCGACATGTCTATTGATAGCGATATTTGGAAAAATTATTTCACCCTTGTTTAAGGCGTTACAGCAGGTCGCGCAGTACTTCGTTAACTTTTTGCGCCTCCCCTAATTCTACCACACACTTGCAGGAAATTTCGCCCGTAAATGCTGTGCAATGTTCCCCGTATTGCTGCACAGTTGCATTCCTATTCAATTTTAAGTTTTCATACAGCTGCAGTTGTTTTATTGTCTCCGTGATCTGTTTGGCGCGGTCCAGTTAAGATGACTTTGATAATATAAGTTTTCCCTTTATTGAAATGAAAATAAAAGACAGAGATGTAGTCACCTTATAATGGTGACATGGGGATGGCTACTCCTTTTCGCATAGCAGAAATAACACTGCAAATAAAGCAATATATATATATATATATATATATATATATATATATATATATATATATATATATATATATAATGTGTGTGTGTGTGTGTAGCTGTTATTACTCCATTGCAATGTAAGCACGATATACGCGCATCTTTGTAACGTCTTTTTAATGTATATTCGCATTCTTCAAGGTACGCACTCTATCACTGCAGTTTTCATTCCCATACGACTTTTAGTTCTCTTACAGAAATCGTTTCGAACGTCCTGGTACGTGTCACTTTCAGTTAGCAATATTTTAATAATTTATTATATGAATGCCTCACTTAACGCACGCTTTTATAGCACCGCCTGCATATCATACGCAACGCCCTCTGTACAGCTGTGATTTTGCATCTAAGGACTCCTCCCAGCGATGACTACGCACCCAATCCCTATATAACAAAATCTTTCTATCTGTCTATCTATCTCGATCCGACCGTCTCTTGACCAGGGCGCAGACGCTTGCTGTGCAGACACTTTTTGACTCCGATATTCTTAACAGCTTCGCTGTATGAAATGAAAGAGAAAAAGAAGGAAAGAAAAAAAAGTCACAGTAGATGGTCGACCGCGTCCGTTATTGAAATTTATTGATTGTCGGCCTGCGCATGTGATATCTTGGCTCTGGGTCAAAGAGCGCAGACCTCGTGCACTACTTGGGAGGGCGTTAATTGTACAGATGTCCCCACTTCTGCCAAGAGCGCTCGAGTGGTGCGCCGCAAGAAGTCACACAATCTTCAGTGCGGTATCCTGCAACTATCCGCTTGGGATATCGCTCTTTATTACCTTTGCAGCGCAGTGCTCGAGCGCTCTATATAGGCCAGAGTGTGGACATCTGTGCGAAGCATGCAGGGAGAATTGTACGCCATCCTATTCCCCCGTTCTCGGTCCTGTCGTCCTGGCGCCGCCGTTTGAGCCCTGTGAAAAAGACTGCTTGTGCGGAGCTTTTCTTTCACATTGCAGCTGAGGAGGGGACAAATACCTTACGACGCGAGAAGACGACGACTCTTTTGCCGCTTGGTCGGCTCGCGTCTTGTCATCGGGTGCGGTGACTGCCGTTGTGAATACACTTCTGCTATGGTTCTTCCGAATTGCGTGACGTCTAATGAGTCAACGAGTCTGATTCGTAAATTTCCAGCACGCGAAGCAAACAAACTGCCACCTGGACTAGTAGGACTCGTCTTTGGCGATCGGTACAGTCTTCTAGGGCGAGCACAACGGCGAACCAGTATGAAATGCATCACCTGCTAGTTTGCATTCGATACCGTTAGGCACTCTCGTGCCTGTATTGAAATGAAAAGGACCCGCGCCGCGGTTGCGTAGTGGCTATGGTGTTGGGCTGTTAAGAACGAGATCGCGGGATCGAATCCCGGCCACGGCGGCCGCATTACGACGGGGGCTAAATGCGAAAACACCCGTGTACTTAGATTTAGATGCACGTTAAAGATCCCCAGGTGGTCCAAATTATTCCGGAGTCCCTCACTACGGCGTGCCTCATAATCAGATGGTGGTTTTGGCACAACCCGGTATTTTTTTTTTTTCTTTAATGAAAAGGTACTACCTCGTCACCACTTTCTTGATCGTATATGAGGTCTATATACTTATAGTATTCGTCTGCAATGTCACATAGCAAAATCACATAATTTAGCAGTAAAAATTTTTTTTATTCGAATAATTGATATCGGGTGTTTTGCTATCGCGAACTGGCGCCGTCAGCTCGGGTTTGGCGATTGGAAGTGCTAAACTGGGGCGGTCATTCTGTTGGCAACCAGGGTTGAGCTATTGAGCGACATTTGCGTGGGGCGCGTTTGCGCACGGACCCGTGCGCAGTTGCGCGCGGCTTTTCTCGCTCCGCATCGATGACGCCACCTGTTGGTATACCCTTCTCTCGATTGTTCATGCGTCCGTCTCGTCTCGACGCGTGTGTCAGGCTGCGCAGTTCGCCGGTCGCAGCGCGTGTCCCTGCCGAGCAAGAGCAAAAAAAAAAAAAAAAAAAAAAAAAAAAAAAAAAAAAATGTTGTCGCGCTGTTTTCCTGCGTCGCAAGTGCGTAGGCAGCGAACTCTCGCATTTTCGGCCACTTCTTCATTTTCTTTCTTTCTTTTTCTTTGTCTGCGCGCAAAGTTTTCGCGACGTGTGTTCGTATCTTCTGCGGTCGCTCACATTTTAGACAAAAGTGGTCCAACTTTAGCGGTATTTTTTTGCACATTTACCCCGCATAAGTTATGCTTGATACATGCGCGCCAAGTTCTGAAATGTGGGTTAATAATAATAATAATAATAATAATAATAATAATAATAATAATAATAATAATAATAATAATTAATCACTATCTATTAATTATCGTTATGAGGAGGAGGAAGAGGAACGAGTGGAGAAAAGAGAATGGATATTTTTGGGGCTCTTCTTGTTTTACCTGTAAAGCGATTACCGTGTCTGTATGTTTCTTCATTTCGGTTCATTAAATTACTTGACATTCGAATGCGTTGCTACTTCTTATTACTTGTTTTTTTTTTCGACCACAGGTCGCGGGTTCGAGTGCTTTAGTTGACGCTGCCTTAATTAACTGTGCCTTTACTAACCTCGCCCTAATTCACACTAATGGTCGTGGATTCGACTCCCACCGAATGTCGAGGGTTCGAGTGCATGAATTAACTCTATCTCAATTAACGCTATGACGGCGGTGACCCGCACACCATCACAATTGCGTGAGCGTTTGCATATAGGTAAGACACGATGCCGTGTCGGTGTACTAAGTGAATTACTACACCGAGCGGTCATCGTGTACGATTTCACTTCGACGAAACGGTTGTCGCTCAAGGTCGGTGAAGGTCGACTGAACGATGAGACATATGAGGATTTCGCCTTAATAAAAATGGGACCGCCGCAAAAGTGGGCAACGGTAGGGTAAATTTCGCAGTATCACCTAATCCAAGGTGTTCAGAGCGAAAAAACAAACTCGTTATAATTTGCGCTCATTGTAACGAGGAAGAAGAAGAAGGGGGGGATGCACGTGCACAAGAACGGCGGCTCGAGCCATACAAGATACCGGAAGAGGAGGAAAACGAGAACTCGGCAGAGCCCAGTGCTAGCGTTCTGTTCTCTCCTGAACCGAGTCAGCGGCCAAGGCATGGATAAAGCCAAGATTCCCAAAGTGAAGTTCATAGTCCGACAGCCTCTGAAGGTTGCCAATGCCACTGCACGGCGACGGTAAGTAGGAAAAACGGTCGAACTTTCTTTTTGCGAGAGCTTTTTGGGCGGAACGCCTTTGTGACGGAGTGTGTGGTCAGCCGACAGTGCTGCGAACGTCCTGGTTGCCTAAACAGAAAGAAGAGAGGAAATAGGCTAGTCAGTGCTCGTCAGAAGATGGCATGGCGAAAAAAAAATCACATCGGGAGAAGGATATTTCGAGGTGTGAAGTTGATGTGCCGGAAATGCTGCGCGTGTCGTGAACCTGCACACGTGGAATACGTTCTATGAATTATTTTAGGTTGTACGTCGCACAACCACGACATATTCAAGTAGCCGGATGCAGATGGACGTGATGAACTTGGCGATAGAGCGCGGCCCACTGAATCCCCGTTTAATTTCTGATACGACATTATTGCAGCGGGCGAACGGCTATTGGCTTGTGACGGGGCGAACATGCGTGCACTAAAATCTGAGAGTGCTTTTCAAGTGGGGGCACGTCGAGGTGTCTGACTTCGTCCGTATTACAGGCAAAAAAGAAACTATGCGTGCATTGTCGGGGAAAGCTATAGACAGTTGCCTTTTTTTTTTTTTTTTTTTGCGTTCATATACGATATGAGAGACCGTGTATTGCGACGGTGTATTTCATTTTCTCTATTTCTCGCGCTTCGACGTTGGCTCGGACGCCGCCGTTATCGCCTGTATCGGCAACTCGACACGATGTATGAGGAGTAAAAAAGAACGCAGAATGAAATGCGCCCTTACAAAGTTTCGCTTTTTACATGTCGAGAGGAAGGCATCTTATACGCTACAGTGGCAGCTTAGATCGAGAGGCCGAATAATTGAAATATTTTTTGTTGATAAGAGCTGCTTGAAATTAGCCGGTCGGTTTAACTAATAGGTTCGCCATCGCTTCATTTGCGATCGCCTGCTCCTACAGACCGCTGTATACCGCACAAACTGCATGCTTGGTGAGTGTAAGACCGCAGAAAATCGTGTTCGAAAAACTTCTTTAGGTTAAGACTAACTTCTCGGTTTTTACGTGCCAAAACCACGATATGATTGTGAGGCACGCCGTAGTGGGGGGGGGGGGGGCTCCGGCTTATATTTGGCCACCTGCGGTTCCTTAAGGTGCACGTTAATCGAAGTACATGAGCGTTTTTGCGTTTCGCCCCCATCGAAATGCGGCCGGGTTCAAACCCGCGACCTCAGCAGTGCATTGCCATAGCCACCGAGCTAGCGCGGCGGGTGTTAAAATAAATTATGCATCCTGACATAGCACCCCGTTTGCCAGCGCACACTGACAGGCGTCACCCGCGCGTGCCAGCGATGCGATGTCGAGATCGAGGCAATGGCCAATTGAAAAAACGACCTCGCGATTAGGGAGAATTCTTGCGAACCAGTGGCTGGATTCACCTTGTGAAGGTGCCGGATTCATGGGCCGGCACCCTCGCTATTGCGTCGTTCGCTATAACGATTTCCGGCACCCGTTCTTACGATCGGTCGCTGCGCACCGACCGCTCTGTCAGTTCCAAGGTGTACAGAAGGAGAAATTACGGGTACTCGTACCGTATTCACAAAACAATTTGTACGCTGGAGTAGTTCTTAATAACAGACGCCGGTCGATACGTTATATTATTAGCGGAGGGTGGCGGGCCGATAACAAACAGTTGTCACTAACGAATCACTTTGTGAATACTGACCCTCGCTGCTATAAAAATGTTTGTCGGGTGCCGCTTAGCTGAGTGCGTCTTGCCACCTATGTGTGCCAGTAACAAATAAAAACATAATCCCACTGAAATCGAGGCACTGTTTACAGATTATTCCGAATCATTTCTGTGCTTGAGGTGCCGTGATAGTGGCTTCACGCAGTGCTATTTTCAAGCTTACATTTTCGTAAAATAGCACGTGGACTGACGTTTCGGCCCCCACATGGGAGCCTTGTTCACAGTGAAGCTTCATTGTGAACAAGGCTCCCGTGTGGGAGGCCGGAACGTCAGTTAAGAAAAAATATTCGTCTTGGTCGGCATCCGAGTACTGTTTTCGCCATAAATACAGAGAGAAGAGATGAAAATTATTCCACTTAGTTCCAGCATGCTAATCTCGCTGCGCTTATCTTTTGCAAGACATAGCGGTATTCTAGGTAGTCCAGCGTTGTACGTTTCGTGTAGCACAGAAGGCGTAAGGTAGCGTACAAACATACTGGTGTACAAACAAACATATCGAAGGCGTTCGGACTCAATTCAGACTGTGTCTATATATAATCAAGCAAAAATCCTGCGAGAACGTGTTCGTGTTGAGTCATATACTGAAAGTATGCAAGCGCGTATTATGTGTGATGGGTGCGAGCCAACGCTTTCTTGGCTTTTTTTTTTTTTTTTTTTTGTGCCAGGTCCGTCGACAAGCACTGCAAAAATTCAGGCGCCCCCCACTCCCCTTTTCCCCCTCCCCATTTTATTTTTCTGTTTAACTTATGCATACGTGACAGTTACGCACACGTGATCTCCAGTGTGAGGTCGCATTCTTGTAGTCGGTGAACATGGCTCACTTTGGGGTGCGTGAACACCAGTGACGGCCTATAGCAGAACAGTTGTATAGATGAAACACAAGACGTGGCTCTGGTTTATTCTGTCTGAAGATCGATCGCTGCATGTTCGCAGAGACCAAAGCTAAATGTCACCTGCAGGCTGGAATGCAGGATTTCAGTTTCTGCAGACTGCAATGTAACGTTCACTAAATGTCGTTAGGTCGATTGTGACAGCTGTAATTGCGCTCATACCTCGCATCTCAAGATCGGCTTTCCTGCGGGTATCTCTGAACAGCTGTGTGTTTGCTTTCCTTCTCTTAAGTTATCGTCCTGTCAGGGTGACGACATACCAAGGAAATGCAGGTTTGCACAAAACTTCGTATTCGTGGAGCGCTACCGCGCGCGCTGGCTGACTCCACGTATTATGTATATATATATATATATATATATATATATATATATATATATATAAAAGAAGGTGCACAATATATATCGTAATAAAATTACTAGTGGCCGGCCTGGCAGGTGCAGTCGTTCAACCTTTATATAGAAATCACAGGTGTATGTAGCATCTGATTTTCCTTCGAATTGACCGTATAGGCTTTGTTGCGAAAACAGTTTTATCATTCCTCTCGGGTGTTTTTTTTTTTTTTTCCATTTCCACCACAATGTACAATTACTGCGTATAAGTGTTAATATTTGTAACAAACTCGGTTTACTGCGAAATTTCGAGTGCAATAAATAACAATTGTAGTGCATGTGTGGCGCCAGTTTGAGCGCTATTTCGAGTGTAACTTGGCATTGGTGAATGATGATTGGAATTCTAAACGTTTTCTCTCAATCTCTCTTTTTTTTCATAATTATCTGTAAAGCTGCCAAAACTAACCCTCTGTAGTGGTAGCACCAACGTGATGAATTATGCTAATAATTTCTATGTATGATAATTGTGATGACGAATTATTTTCAAGGCAGCTAATGAGAGGAGCCACAGCGTCGTTTCAAGGCAGGATTTTAAACAAGCTCGCTCGCTGTTCATTAGTCCCGTGCTGGCTATAAAGGGCCATAATGGCAACTCGCATAGACAATAGCCTTCAGATCTCCGCTCTACATGATGATCACAGTATGAATTTTTTACGTAAAAGCCCCGCTTGCTTTTCGTGTCACCCGACATACCCGTTTTGCATTGCACTGTCCGAAAGGGCGAACTATAATATACCTCCGCGGTTCTAGCGCCAGACAATGTGGCCTGCTCGCGGCCATGGACGCTTACCCGCGCCCCTGTAGACTTAAAGAGAGCCTGGCGTTCTGGGCTGTCGGCGCATGCGTGCGACCAAGTCGGGACAGGTGGTAGCGCAGCTCCCACCGCCAGCCATATAGTTTTCGGGAGCCTTGGAGGAGGACGAGGCGACAGGGAATACGCGGTTCCCGCGTCGCCTAGCAACCGCGGGCTTTCCATATCGGCTCCGGAAACAATTAAGAAGATGCCGGTGAAACAACCCCGTTATAAATCACCGCTGCGGGGGCTTTTCATTTCGCCCTGCGGCCTGGGGAACTGGACACGCCTTCCACGTCGCAGTTGCCGCGTAATCGCTCACAGCTGAGGAGGAGGAAACTCGAAGCAAAAGGGGAATGTGCCGACCTCTTCTCACTCGACATCGTTGGACCGGGCGCGAAGCGCGGTGCGCGTGGGCCGCGCAACTGTGTTTCGAAAATTTCCGCTGTGACGCCACCGAGCCGCTGCCTACGAGCGGTGCGTAAAAACGAGCCACGGATCCAGTCGCCTGGCGCGTGCGCTGCAGAGGGCGCTGCGAGAGCGTAGGGAATAAAGTAGGGAATCGCTGGTGTGGGCGGCCGGCCGGAGGGGAGGCGGGAGCTGATTGCGAAGTAGCTCTTGCGAAAAACCTTTCGCTGGAGTCGGGATTCGGGATCGAGCGAAGGTCTGCAGCAGACCTGGAGTGGCAAGGGCAGCGTCGGTCGGCGAACGGCGTTCGGAAAGGGCGCGCGCAACATCCACTAAGTAACAAGAAAGAAAGAAAAAAAAAAAAAAGGTTGCGTGTAGACGCGCCTTGTTGCGAAAGCTCCTGGTGTGCGAATCAGTTCATACTCGCGAAGAATGCTGCAAGTGTGGTCGGAACCCCGCGGTCGAAGGATAAACCGAAAGAGGCGGGATGCAGGCAACCGTGCCCCCCTCCCCTTTTCTCTCTCTCTCCCTCTCTTTCGTTTCCGATCATTTCTGACTGGTGAGCACACTTACTTTTTTTGCCAATGTCCGTCTAGCCGCCGCCATCCCCGAAGACGCGCAAGAAAGTACTCGACCCCCTTCACGAAACTATATATGAATATAGCGCGATGCTTCGGAGACTCCCCTGGGTTGGGTTGGTGACATAAAAGAAAATCGAAGTGGTTCTTTCTCTCGTTATTTTTTAATTCATCTCGCAGCGAAGCTTTGTGACGGCTGCGACGAGCGCCTTAGAAAGCTGAGAGAGGCCGAGGCAAAAATGTCGAAACGATGCGGCTTTTCCCCCGAGCGTTGGCGCCGAATGGCCGGATGTTCGTGTTGGCGTAAGGAGCGACCTTTCGCGGCTCCGCTCGGCACCGTTGTTCGCCGGCGCGCGTGGGCGAAGTGGCAGTATTTCTCCGACCGTCCGGTAAACAGCTCTGCCGCTCTTGTTGTATAGAGCCGGCGCGCGAGCAGATCTCTCTGACGTCATGGCGATAACGGCTGTGCGGTGACGCTTCTCGTAGCGTTACGTCCTCCATGGCAAACGTTCTGTTTGGGTGCTCCGATCTCACTTGGACAGTCGGAACTCCCGCACGTCTTCTCTTAAACTTCACGCCTAATTGAAACTTACGAGGAAGCACACGTAGAATGAATTTATTTGAATTTTATTTCTTGCTTCTTGCACTGTCGTTTTGTAAACTCGACATCTAATATTATATTTCTGTATAAACGTACATTAAGGTACGTGGATTATACAGGGTGTTTCATGTTAGCTGCACCAAATTTTTAAAAATTGCCTATGGCAGATAGCACAATTATAATCCTTGATCTAAACTTCTCGATGAGGCAGCAATTACTTCCACGAGAAATCAAAACGCGTTATTGAATAATTAACATAATTGCGCTAATTAACTTTTTAATTAATTATTTTACGGCACATCTTTCAATCTACGAATTATAGTCGCTGAGTTCGCAAGGCGTATCCATTTGAAACGAATTCTCAGGACTGAACCAGTTTCGCGATATTATATTTCAAAGTGTCCGACGAAATGCATAGGCGTTCCAGTTAACTTCTTGAGGAAAACACTCTTGTATGCATTGAAGCACAAAAATAACTGGAATACAAGTTCGTTTCGTCGCACACTTTGAAAAGTAATATCTCGAAACTGGTTCAGTCCTGAGAATTCGTTCCAAGTGGATACGCCTTGCGAACTCAGCGGCTATAATTCGTAGATTGAAGCATGTGCCGTAAAATAATTCATTAGAAAAGTAATTAGCATAATTATGTTAATTATTCAATTAGGCGTTTTGATTTCTCGTGGAAGTAATGGCCGCCTCATCGAGCAGTTTTGATCAAGGAATATAACTGTGCTATCTGCCACAGACAATTTTTGAAAATTTGGTGCAGCGAAAATGAAACGCCCTCTATATGTGCACAGTGTGTTCGTGTTTACATCGGATGAGGGACGTATGCGCCAGATGCGTTCTGTCTCATTGTACGAATTAAGTGCTCAGAATACGTGGGTTGGGCGGAAGCTGTAGCTATATCGCTCAAGATCTTGTGCAGCCTGCTCGATCGAGATTGATGCTGCACATTTGTTCCCTCATTCCCCCAGTTCTGTGGCGAGACTGAGACGCTGCGAGCTTGCACTGACGACGTTTCGCGATTAAACTCGCTCCGGCGAATTCGCGTGAGCGATCACTTATGCATCGCTGGCAAGCCGTCGGAGGCCGCGCCGCCACGAAGTGTGTCCGGAGGGGCGCGCACAGCCGCGCGGTCAGCGAGGAGGTGGCGGCGGGGAACAAGCACAGCGGCCGAAGACAAAAGGAGGAAGAGGCCGGCGGCCTCCTTCGTTCGGAGATCGGCGCCCCGGCCTGCGCAAGGGTTCGGGGACGCAAATCGGGGACATGTCGGTGTGCTTCGACCACGGCGGCGGGCAGCGCGCGACGCACGCACGTCGTCCTCCTTGGCACTGGGGGGAAGGCCGCCGGGGGAACAAAGGACGCGGCCGACCCCGTTCCGAGGCACGCCCCTCTGTGTGTGTGCGCGCGTGTCTCGCGCGCAAACTCGGAGCCGCCGCGTCGTCGTTGCTGCTGCTGCTCGGCGCCGCTTCGGGTTGTCGTCCGCGCGGCCGGTCTGCTCCAGACTGCTCGCTGGGAGAGGCGGTGTCCAGAGGACGGGCACGCCGTATAGGTGAGGGTTCGCTGCCCTCGTCTTCTCGCCCTCACCCCTCCGATCGCCGAGATATTTCTCAGTCCATTTTGACAGGGGCTGCTCATTGTATTGTCCGGGAAAGGGATATAACGGTTCTCGAGCTCTTCCGGAACACCAAAGGCTACGTCGCTTACCTAGTCGACGTCACTCGCTCACTCATTCACTCCCACTCAATCACGCAATCACTCACCCCGTGCAACTCACGGTCTATGAGACAGAAATGCCCATCGAAATGCGGCCGCCGCGGCCTGGAATTAAGCCTGCGACCTCGTGTGCAGCAGCAGAACGCCATAGCTACTGAGGCACCGCGACTTATTCAATCAATCAATCAATCAATCAATCAATCAATCAATGTCACTTCGCTGTCGTAGCTGTACTATATATATGGTAAAACAGCGTGCCGTGTGCTAGGTTCAGGCAGCCTCAATACAACCCAGTTTTTCGTTGAATTTCCTTTGAGTCATTTGATCAAATTAAGTGCTGAAAACTCATTCGTGCGTTCTTCATTGAAAAATATAATAACGACAATAAATAATAAAAAAAAAAAACTACAGCCCGATTTCTTGAACAGTGGACGACGCTGCGTCGATTTGGAGTACGTGCGATGGGGAGCAAAGCTGCAATTTCACTACGATGCATTTATTCATATTCCTTTGCCCGTTCTGCACAAGATATCGGTACAGCTGGAAGGAAACTCATTTCTCTCTCTTTAAACAGAATGTGAGAAAGAGAGACTCAAATTAATTGGTTGCATAACTGTTAATGGACAGCCTAGTCACGAGGATATCAGTCTCCGGGCGCGTCGGTATACTAATAACAATAATAACGCGGACGCGCTCGATGCCAGTGCGTTGCAAGACGCGCCGGCCGCGACTGGTGCGTTCGACAACGGCGAACTTCGCACTCGGCGCTTGAAGGAAAACGTGGCAGGTTCACCGTTTCTGCCACGGAGTTGTGAATTAGGAAAGCACCCAGTCGTGCGGCGAGTGGTTACGGGCCCCTCTCCCCAGGTGGTGCCATGTCGGCTGCGCTCTGAAAAAGCGCGACTGCTTTGGGTCGGTGGGAGGTGCGGGCAAGTCATGTTGTGGCAGAGGGAGGCGCGCGCACAACAGCGCGTGACCTTCGGCAGCCACAAGCGGCCGTGCGTCTCTTCTTTCGTCTGGCACTCGTCAAGGCGGTTTTGGTTCAAGGGAGCGAGTGACGCCTTTGTCTTCTTTTTCAAGTAGTTTTTATCTTTTTTCTTTTGCTGCTCTTTGCTGCTTTTGCTGCTCTTATCGCGTCTCTGTGGACGCGAAATTAATGCGCGGTGATAGCTGCACCTCACGAATTGACTTCGTTGTCGTCAGATTACGCGTAAAATGATTACTCACCGAACTAAATGTCAGAGGTCCCACTTAAGAGGGGGGCGTGGGACGTCTGATGCATAGACCCTTGGTTTGGCGTGGCTCATGTCGCGCCAGTGTCTATACGGTTTCACGTCGCAAGGTTGCATCGTGCGCGCGGTGTGAGGAATGCCGCTGTTCCCGAGGTCTATATATATATATAGGAGCCTGACATGCGATCTCGCGCTCACGCAGCAGCGCATAGGCGCCTTAAGAGATGAGCCGCGCCGGTGGTCGTGTCCGGCGCGCTCGTATTTTTTTTTTTTCTTTTTTTTTTTTTTTTACCCCCGAGAGTAAAGTGCAAAATCGTCCCGCGTCAGAACGACCAACAGGAAGCGAGGGAGAGCTCGTATGTTTCCGATGCGCACGCGCGTTTCACACCAACGAGGCGGATTTCACACTTTCGCGGAGCAGTGTGCAGATCTGTGGCATGTGCATAAACACAAATGCGAAGGGAGAAAGACGCGCGAACGCACGCTTTTATTTTTGCGCATGTGCAGCCGCGTGGCGGCGGCGGCGGCACACGACTCGCGTCGACTCACTGGCACATCTGTCTATAATACAGCTTAATAGAAGAGTGGCTCAGCACGACCGTATGCCGGAGCCGCCCACGCGCCCCTGTTTGTCGCGCAGTTGAGGCCGCCTATAAGGAGGCATCCCTGCCTGCAGTAACATATGCAGGAGCGATGCCTACAGCTGTTGCTCCTCGCCGAACGCTCACATGCGCCTTGTGCCGCGGCCCGGCAGCGGCGACCTTGGCCGACCGACCTGTTTGCACAGGCGCGAGCGCCGCCGCTGCGCCACGTTGATCCAACTGCGGAGTTGAGGGGGGAAGCACCGGGCAGCGCGCTTTCCTCGTGGAGAGCCGCGTGTGGCCACGCGCCTTTTGGGGCCACGTGTGTGTGCGCGCGCGCGAGTCACGAATCCATGCGCGAATCTCGATGGCAGCGGTTTCTTTCGTTAAACACTGCGACAAACTTTCTGTCTCGCTCGCATCGCATAGTCTGCCAAAACCACGATCGATTGTAAGACACACGCCCGTTGGAACGGAAAAGGGGGGGGAGGAAGGAGAGATACTCCGGATTAAATTTGACCACCTGTTTAAGCTGCGCCTAAATATAAGTACATGAGCATTTTTGCGTTTCACCCCGATCGGAATGCGGCCGGAATCGAACTCGCGACCTCGAGCTCAGTAGTGGCAACTCCACAGCCACTAAGCTACACCGCGTCGGGTTGTCCGTCTGCACGCCTGCACTGTTTGATGGCGTCTATGTTGAAAAAAAAAAGAGAAACCTGCCTACTCAGCTCAGAAAACGACACATCGGCGAAGGCCATCGCTCATGCACGTATACGCTGCCCGACAGAACATTTCCCGTGACGTTGGCCGGCATGCCGTAAAATATCCAAATAAACGCGGCTCTCAAAAATGTGCAAAATTATTTGCACTATTCCACCAGTTCATCGTGGTCTTGCTCTCGTCGTTACTCGTTTCCTCTTTCTCTCTCCCTTTTATTTATTGTCGCCGTCTGTGTATATATGTAGATACCGCGAGTTCACTGCATTGCACTGAACAAGCAGCTGTTCTGCGCATCCTGAGAAACGGTAATGTTTCTTGCGTCTTTATTGTTTGTTTCCTGTGCCGTCGGCAGTAATGTGCAGTGCTCGAGGGCGGTGCACTGGCACGCACGCGAGCCGACGAAGAGGAGGTAGATGCGCTGCGCGCCCGCGCTCTGACTCTGCGGGTCGAACGCCGGCTGCTCTGCTGGTGAACAGGATGCGTGGCCTGCTCCGCCGACAGTATACGACGATGTCGCTGAACTCTATTGGTGTGTCGAAACTTGCGACTGCGTGTCTGTTCGGCCGCGCGGTCTGCTCGAATGGCGTTACAACGGCGGACACAAAATCCTATGCCAACCAGCTGCAGCAACAGCGATCGTTTTCGGCTGCCAACGTTTATTTGTTATTATTATTATTTTTAAATCTTATTTCAGTATACTGTAGGCCATACTCAGGTCCAAGCGGGAGTGGAGTCATAAAGGAGAAGGAAAAGAAAGTACCACCAAGAATGAGTATGGTAGGCATGCGCTACAAACAAGCAAAACGAACAGACTCTGATAAAGCGTTATCACAATAGTCAAGTAAAAAAAAAAATGGCATACACATATAGTATATATACAAATATGAGTGCACATACATGGACATGATGTATGGTTTTACGGAATTTCAGCTCAACACGAAAAAAAAAAAAAAATATGTGGTCGTCGTTAAGCCGAACGATCAATTTAACTCAAGAAATAGCCTTCAAGTGCTTGGGAAATATATTACGCTTCAAAAACTGACCTTGGAAGCAAATTCCCACCGGAAATGGTCTTCGGAAGGAACGCAATGCTAAAATTCGTCCCGGCAAAAGTAGACTTTAAAGGGGTACCAAAAAGAAAAACTATTTGAGATGTAAAAGTATGCACGACTCTTCTACAATACAAAAACCCCGAGAACATCTTTGTAAGCCTGAAAGAACGGTGGCGACGCCGCCGTGAAGTTCTCGCACCACCTCGCCGTGACGTCATGGATTCTGACGGCGTCCGCTCGGGCCTGGTCAAATTTTTTTTAAGGTAAAAATTGGTTGAATTGTGGTCTAAAAGAGCCAAAGACTGAAAGTTAGTGTAATTTAGAGAACTTTTACCGAGCGATAATGGCCTAAATGCGAAGTACTTTGAAATCTGTGACGTCACGCTGACGCGCCGACGCTGGGGTTTAGGCGCGAAACTTTAAATAGTGGCACTCTGACCTTCAGTTTCTATTATAGTAATCAACGTCTTATCGCCAGAATAGTGAATATAGTGTTTTGAAAGAATACTTCATCAGTCTATATACTGATGTAATGTTTTTCTTTAGCGCCCCTTAAATGCATGCTCCTGTGTGCGCAGAGTCCTTCGTGTCGTTGGGGCAAGATATTATGCAACAGTCATCTCCAATTGGCCGTTCAATGTTCCTTATGCAAGAAATAAAGGCGGGTTGCTTTTCGGCGAAGCTCTGTAAAGTAGAAACGTGGCCATAAAGTGTAAAGGAGAGTCAAATCTCTTGTATTTCGGGAATGCGATTAGAACTACCTTTATTTTTGCCATTTTTAGCTGCTGTGTATCTATTTTTGCGTGTGGATCCCAAATCTCTTAGCGGAGGAACCCGGCGAAGTTCTCAAAGTTAACTGATGGTACTAGCACTTGCACTACGTACCGCGGCTTAGAGATCAATGGGAAAAGGCTGGAATCGAGAGTATGACGGAATCCCATTCGGGCGGGACGAAGCATGATGAAAGGAGACAAACCGTCCACAAAATATATATAGTAAAGTTAACGCTTCCATGAACATGAACGTGAACGTATATCACGGAATAATCTGGAAACGCAACCAAGAAAGAATAGGTCGAGAAGCCCGAATAGTGCAGTAAGGATGTAGTAGAAAGAGTGAGAAGAATTGAAGACCGTGGGAAGGACCGCAAGGGTCATATTTCGTAAATGATGATTTCTTTTACATTCTCTTTGTCCTTCGTCATTGGCTGGGACACCGCCGTACGCCGTTATCGCCGTGTGATAAGAAAATAATGAAATCATTACAAACTGTGGCCCCACGGCGGCGCGACGCTCTGGCTTGTTAGTATTTCTTTTGACGTCACACCCAGCCGTGGTAGTACAGTGACTATATGGCGTTGCGCTGTTGGGCTCGAGGTCGCGGGTTCGATCCCGGCCGCATTTCGATGGGGGCGAAATGCCAAAATTCCCGTGTACTGCAAGAACGCCAGTGCGTTGGGTGCACGTTAATGCAGCCGCGAGGCGGTCAAAATTAACCCGGAGTCCCTCCGCTACGGCGTGCCTCATAATCAGATCGTGTTTTTGGCACGTAAAACCGCAAAATTTAATTTCCACTTCATACGACAAAACTGGCTCCGATGCCTGCTGATGACAAGCGTAATAACGGGTCGCGATTTAGCTAATTGCGAAGCTTGCAGATAAGGCCGCGAGGAGAAAGTCGGTCTGTACGCTCTCTTTTCTTTGTTCTTGATACACGTGACCTGCGTTGGCGGTCGGAAGTGGTTCAGGGCGCACATTCTGCTGAGTCGCGCCAGGGTTCGGGAGCCGGCGTCTTGTGGTGGCAGGAGGGAAGGGGGGGGGGGGGGGGGGGGGGGCGCTCCGGCGAGTCCGTTGTCGCCCGTGAATCTCGCCGGTCCTCCCCAACGTTGAACGGCACGTCGGCGTCACGGAAGCGCCGAGGCCGGACGACGCGGAGCCTTGGCATGGCCGCGCCAAGGACGCCGCTTCGTCCTCGCGCGCCCTTCTGTTTACAGAGGAGTCGGTTTACGTGGTCACGCCTTTGAGGTCACGCCAGTATAGGCACCGCGCTCTCTCCTGGAGCCCGGCTGTTTTCCTCGCGGGGCGTGCTTCCCCGGAGCCCTTCGAGGGCGTTCGACATCGATCCAAGTCCCATCTTGGCCCCCGAGCCAAGCAGCCTTGTGGTGCGCGGGAGGGGAGGCAAACCTCCGGTGAACGACGCGCTTGCACAGCCCGGCTGCGACAGCCAGCTCTGAGATAAGAGAGAAAGCGCTGTCCGTTTCCGATGGGCTGCGATGCCATTGACGAGAATGGCCTAACCCTTTTTGACGAGCTTGCGCTGCGGCTGTGATCGTCCGACGCCTTGTCTTGCCATCCCCTTACTTGACACGTCGGAGATTAGACTGGCCCGATCGACTGAATCGAGCGGTTGCACATGCCATGTTTTAGCGCTTGTCAGCTGTTCCGCACAAGTTAACGATGACAAGCTCCACATTTGGCGAACACCCTCGCACTTTCCATGCGCCCGGTCAAGCGACACGCTGAGAGCAATTTGTCATCGGCTCTCGAGATTTCACATACGTTCATTCACCTGGCGTACGTATACCGAGTACGTTCTTTGAAAAGGACAGTGCATGCCGATAGCCAAGTCAGGCACAGTTTGACGCATGGAGTTTCATACAAACTCTGTGGTTTGACGATTCAAGGCGTGCAAACGTGGCTGCCTTCATGAAAGCCAGGAGAGCGGAAGGCATGCATACTGGCGTTGTAGACTGGAATGACGATACTGATAAGCGATCGCTCGAAAGGGCGCGCAGGTGTTTTTCACAGATACCCATTTTTCCTTGCACTGCTGCATGCGCCGCGCGTTGTGGTGCTGTGTGGGCTGTGTTCAAGTGCGCGCACGTCGGCAAACGTCAGTGCAACATTGACGAGTAACCAGCCGGCCGTGGCACGCCGTGTTGTATAGCTCGCCAAAACGAAGAACAGACGCTCGAAATAGACATCGAATAGCAAAATAGTGTTCGAGGCGCCCATGCAGAGCAGGGAAATACGCCGAACTGTTTCATCGAACTGTTAGCCGAAGCTTGGAAGTTTGGATGGTTCTATAAGATTTTTAATGTAAGTTTTCCATCTCATTCAACAGACATTTACTTGCACTTCCTCTATCCCGTCGCCGGTCCTGGCCTCAATGAATAAATATTTGTCTCTCTCTGTCTTGCGTACGAGAGGGTACTAAATGCTGCTTCTCGGTTCTGGAGTCCTCGGCTTGGACGACCGAGAGCCAACGGCGCCGTACTCGTGCGGTCAGAGCACCTTCTAACTTCGACAATAATATACGAAGTCGCGCGTGAACGCCGGAAATGTACCGTTTTGCGCCGAAGGGCACAACACGCCGCTTCGGATACGCTGCCGTCGATTCTTTGTCGTTATTTATTTCCGACGTTGGCCGTGTGACACGCGCATAGGCCTGCTTCACAAGCGCCTGTTGTAAGGACTGCCGGCGTCGCTTTCGCAACGGCCCATCCGGCGTCGCCCGGCCCCTCTCGCGCAACGCCGCCGATTGTCCGGCGCATCCGTCAGCCGGGCCACCGTCGGCCGGCGAGAGCCTCGCAAGACGAGCCTTGTGCAACTCGTGGCCTGCATATCGCGGCACGACACAACAAAAGCTGCCGGACCCAGTTCGAGGCGGCGGAAGCTCGGCACCTTATCCGTTTGCTGCGCGCAGGTATACGCCGCGCGCTTGGCACAGCGGACGTATACACAGTCGATTTCGCTTGTGCCCTTTCGGCGGCGCGGTCGTGAGTCGTCGATGCATAAAGTTGTAACAACGTCCGTTTGGCGGCACTGATTGCACCACCGCCTAACGGACGGTGTTACGTCCAATTTGCCAGCAGCGAAATAGTCACGGAGAGGCGTTTCTTGTGACAGTATATTGCCAGCCATGCGTTATCAAGGTGCACCCGTCGGCAGTTGCCAGAAATATATATATATATATATATATATATATATATATATATATATATATTGCGTGGGGGAGGGGGCGCACTTGACCCGAGACGGGTGAGGGGGGAGGAGGGAGGCTGCATACTAGCACAAAAATATCAAGGGGGCACGTGCCTGGTGTGCCATCCCCTGGTTATATAAGCCACTGCTCTTCGGCACTCACGTCTAAGCAATGAGTGAGTGCACTCATGAGCTAAAATGTCCACCTGTTTCAAGGTGGCATGTCGCTCGTCAAACGAAACAGCTGCATGTAACTCCGACGTTCGAATGAACTGTGCAACGCGCTGTCGTATAAATAATACAGAGGTAAAACGTGCGGTTGAACTGTGCAGGTCGTCGTCTGTCATCTGCTTGTACTACTTTTATTTTTATGTGTGTGCGTGTCGATGATATCAGGCCATAGCCCGGTCACCGAACATTCGAGGCCCTGCGATGAATAATAATAATAATAATAATAATAATAATAATAATAATAATAATAATAATAATAATAATAATAATAATAATAATAATAAAAAGGACAATCTTTTGTAAAAAGAAGAGCAGTGTTGATGGCGGGAAGCTTCATATATGTATACGTGTCACACGAAAGCATTTGCGAGTACGCACCCGACGCGAATACGAACTCCTCTTGTTTGCATGTAATTTCACAACAAAAATGATTCTTCCGTGCGAACAACTGATCACACAGAGTACGAAAAAACCATCTGCTAACAGCATAAGATTCTTCGAAAAAAAAAGAAAGGAAAGGGGGACCAGCGTGTGTTCATTTCTCTGTTATAAGCCTGCGGCAAGTTTTGCGATAGTGCCGACTACACAAATTCATTTCACGGCAACCGATTTAGTCGTGACGTCATGCGTAACGAAGATCGATTGGTAGTTGCAGAAATGTAACTAAAGACCCACTGTGGTGGCATAGTGGCTTTGGCGTTGCTCTGCTAAGCCCGAGGGTGCGGGATCAAATCCCGGCCGCGGCGGCCGCATGCGTTTCGATGGGCGCAAGATGTAAAAACGCCCGTGTACGTACCGTGCATTGGATGCAGGGGAAAGAACCCCATGTGGCCAAAATGAATCCATAGTACCCCACTACGACGTGCCTCATAATCAAATCGGGGTTTTGGCTCGTATAACCACAGAATTTAATTTAAAATGTAACTCAAGTCCTCAGAAAAAAATTACACGCAGAATCTCCTGTGGAAGTTATCTAAATGATGCGTAAGCAGTTGCTACTGATCACCTGCTTTTTCATCGTCGTATGCTGCTGTGTTTGGTACAATCGCGAGAAACACCGCGAAAGAATCGTGAAACGGGGAAGCGCGGTTGCAACACCAAAATATTGACTGAGACCAGCGTGAGACGACGAAGAGGAGACGAGCATGCAGTATAGCAGTGTTCACTCATGTTATATGATTGGGCGTTTGGATGGTGCCGCTGCTTCGTGGAAGATGAGTATACTGGCTGATGCGTGCTGTATGCAGTACGCGACGTAATTGAACAGTGTCACGTTTGGTAGACCTCGTACGTAGACGTGGTCGGTGACGCTGCCTCCTCTCGATGCGATCAACCGTACTCCGGCGGCGTATGGAGCGCGGGCTCTTATCTTGAAGGCGATCTGCGATGGAGACAGAGTTTGTCGGACGCTTCGGGTGTGCGCTGTGTTCTGGCCGCTTAGTTTGCGTTGAAGCGAGAGGCAGCACGAAGGTCAATTCGCTCGCTGCTGCGGGTCCTATTTTGAAAGCGATCGTCTTGCGTGACGGACGAACGGACGTTGGGTAGGCATAGAAATGCTTACGCATTTAAGACGGTCCATCGCAGTACCGAGCGTAAATCTAAACAAAGGTCGGCAACCGCCGCCAGCACCCGAGAAATTGTTCATCCTACCTCGCTGCTTTCTCAGACGTATATGCTTTATCGTTCATTTGTGATTTCGCATTTGGCTAGAAACGGAGACTGCGTCCACTTTGCATTGCCGTCCATTCGCTGCTAACACGAAGGACGCTAACACGCAGAGGTGTTGCGACGCACTGTATATAGATCCAGATGACCTCTAGCTATAGCTACAATTAATATCGCACTCTGTGACGCCGCTTTCTGCCATGGGGTGCTACAGATTGGAAATAAATTGTGGCCAGTTTGTTGTCGTTGCCTCTCAAGGCTGATTCACACTAGGCCGATACGACACCGATTTTAGTCTGCCGACGGTTGGCGACAGCAGTTTACAGGACGGAAAACGCTGTGGCCAACGGTTTAGACGAAGGACAATACTGTCGCCAACAGTCGGCAGACCAAAATCAGTGTCGTGTCGGCCTATAGTGTGAATCAGCCTTCAGTATCTTCTTGTGTAGAGTTTTTGTTTATTTATTTGTATATTTGATTCAGCAACGAAGAAGACAGAAGCGGTTGTTTGGAGAATGGTTGAGGACTACTTAAGCGAGAAGGCTGTGCGCACGGAAATTGGAAGCCAGGAGAAAAATATCACAGCTTCGCAATAAGGGCGAATCAATGAATGCGGTAGCAACATGTTCGAATATTGCACGAAGTGCAAGACTCGTAGCTGTAGTGACAGTATGAATTGAAGTAAACGTAAGCTGACTAATTAAAAACGAGCTGTCGTGCTATAATCCTGTCATCGGACAATTTCATTTATGTTGATTAATTAAAGCCAACGTCTTAGAGACTTTACCACCACTTTTCCGTATCGGGTATGTTTCAAACATCTTTCCTGGGCCGATCCCGAAGGTAGTGCACGGTCGCGCCAATACAATTATATCGTTTAAAGGTTTGAGCTCTGTTATTGTTTCGCCCTTTTAATATTTAAGTCTGAGAATATTTAAGATGAAAGGCATGCGCTGTCGGTGTTTTATGAAATTTGTTTGTGGGCTGCCATTCTAAAAATTCTTAGAAATAATTATTGTCAAGAATGTAAGACCTCGTATGAGAAACTTTAGTGATAGAATGGTGTGGCAATATAACCCGCGTATACCGCATGTAATGTAGCATGGCGTGGCATATAGCACACATATACATAAATATATACGGAGCCTAACGGTGACAGTTCGCTTGGAGTGCCCATATAATTGCTATCCTAATAAAACAAAGTTGAAAAGGCTCCGCCGACGAGGTGATCTCAGTCAG
Source organism: Dermacentor silvarum (assembly GCF_013339745.2). NCBI lineage: Eukaryota > Metazoa > Arthropoda > Arachnida > Ixodida > Ixodidae > Dermacentor > Dermacentor silvarum. The sequence goes on along the minus strand of NC_051154.1, from coordinate 102,914,835 downwards.
AAATCTCAGGAAGGAGTGATTGCGGGAAACACGGAGAAAAGCTTTTCAAGAACACCAGCCCAACATCGATATGGGACTCAGCCTATTAGAAAAGCGACTGCATGTGGGATCATTTTGAGGATTCGGCAGCCGTGAGCGGAGCTATGATCTCGGAGGCTGTGTTAGGGTAGTTAACATAGGCGCCGCCGCGCACCTGACATAAGCAGCATTTACCCACATGATCTTTCTGCGATTATTTCTATTTCTGATTCCATTTCTCCACATACTTTTGTGTCACTGTATAATCTGCATTTGTTTGTACCGCGCTGCATTTGCTGTGCAGAATTCAGCAAGAACTACCAGTTCATAGGTGATCCTTTCTCCTGGCATAAGGGGCAGGAAATTGTGGATAAAGAACAGCTTATAATCGCAAGAGGCACACGTCTTTTCCCCAATATCTCGGCAGTCAAAATCGGCGTGGCGGGTGTTGCAAAACTTTCTCGCACAGTCCGAGTGACCGAAGTGGCGAAAGTCGATGTCTATTTGTTCGTCGTTGCTTCCCTTGCATTCTGGAAAACGAAGTCATCAGTTTACTCTTCGGCACTAAATTCGCGAGATTGAAAGACAGCGAGGAGCGCGAGCGACGAGCCGGAAGGGGGGGGGGGGGGATGGGGGGAGGGAGGACGACGACGACTTGGCATCCTCCCATCAAGTTTCACTTCGCTACGCCGGCTGTAGCAGCGATGGTGCCAAGGCTAGCCGCTGCCTCGCTGTACGACCGCTAGTAGTGCGCGATCCCGCTAAGTAAACCGCGGAGCGAGGGCTTGCGGGGCGATGCTAACCGTTTTACTCATTCTTTCTTGACAAAGACCCCCTCTGCACAGGCGAGCGACGCGTGGGTGAGAGCGGCATTGAACCAGCGAATTGAGAGAGGAAGCGGAGTGACCGGAGCGGAGCGAAGAACTGCGAAGCAGACGAGCTCGGGCGGAGTGCATCAGCATGAGTCCGCGGTAAACAAGTAGTCCCACTCGTGTAGCAGACGACGCGACAGCGTTTGCGGGTGCGCGTGCGCTTCCCTTTCTCACGTAGTCTTTCCCGTTTCTCTCTGCGATGCCTCCCTGTCCTCTTTCGTGGCACGGCTCTTCATTTTTGCGTTACCTCTGGCAGCGCGGTTTCGGAAGGTTTTGAGCGATTTATGTGCGAGAGGGAGCGCATAAGAAGCCGTTCGCGCACTATCGCATACTGCTTCTTCCTCACCCTGCCCCTCTCCTCTTCTGACCTTGTGTGCGATGTCCCAAACTTTGTGCAGCCGTCGCTTGCTTGTTCGTTACTCCTTGGTTCTTCGCACCTTTCGTCATTCACTCATAAATGTACCACTCGCCAGCGAAAGCATGGTGGTACGCACAGCTCATTGGCATCGCATGAAGCTGTTTTCTTTGCAAACGCAAACAAGTCTTGCCATTTGAAGTAAAGGTATTCGTCTCATCTATGACACTGTCGGTGTTTTATGAAATTTATGCGTTCGAAAATAACTTTTTATGATGTTAGAAAACTCTAGCACTTATCTTGTCTGTATACACAGCTTCTAGGTTTTTACCATTGATTTCGGGAAATTGCGTAATTTTCTTTATCTGCAACTTTGTCTATCATGCTTATCTCATGCTTGCAAAAGTTATCATTTGATCACCGGCGCTACGGCTCGTCACGCGCCACTATTGCACTACACATTTCAGTTATTATACACACGTATCATAGAATTTGCGCTAATTATAACTGCGGAGCAGTCAGCGACCAAAGTGCGAAAGTTGCAACTCAAACTGTAGAAAAACAAAAACGCTCGCGAAGAGCAGACGACGACCTCCGGGGCACGGTGCTCCGGGGTGAGCAGAGCAACGCGCACCAGCGCCATCTATGAGGGAATATAAACAGCGGTGGACGTGCCTATTTTCACGTTAGCGGAGGAGTACGTTGTCAGCGGCGGCGGTATTTGCGAGATTTGGGGCGGGGGGGACCATGTCGCACTGTGCTTGATCGGTGCAGGCGAACTTCCCACGTTCATTGTGTTAGCCTGATTATCCGCTATCACACACAATTCACAAGAACACGGTAGGCTGGTATTTTGGCCGCGCGTGGGTTCAGATGGCGACCTCGTAACGTCGGCCATCCTAGTGGTCGATTTCACTTCGCGGCCAGCATACTCTGCGGCGGCTGCAGCAGAGACAAAGGGATTTTCAAGGACTTCCGTGTATGTGTGCAGCAGATATTGATTTTCCGCCTTTTGCGCGCTGCGCGCGTGTAAGGTCGTCCTCGACGCTCGAGCGCAGTCGCGCTAGCAGTCCCAGCGGCTTTGCCAACCGCGAGCGACCGCCAGCTGCTCGGTTGGCATGGACTGCTCCGCGCGTGACGTCACGGCGCTTCCGGGCATGCGCACTCGCGCTCGTCCGAGCGAGTGGCAGCCATCCGCTAACAATGGCGTGAATGTGTGGTGTGTGCGTGCGTGTGTGATTGCGTTTTATATGGGTTTCCACGCGAAATCATGTGTTCTATCACGCCCATGACCCAACTCGAAATTGTGGCTGATGTTTACTGCGATGGACAAACGCTTTCCGGAAGGTAAGCTTCCCTTTTTGCAGAGTAAAACGTGCCGATAGCGCGTAGCAAGCCGAGAACGTTACCGTGAATGAGGACCTCGCCGATCATATGGAACAAAACGCGATCGGCGCCGGGGTCTTCGGATGCGGTTCTGTTCTCTTGTTTAGCGCCGTTAGCACACAGAGCAGAAGACGACAAGCCAATCCTGTAACTGTTGTACACGATCGGCCTGTCTTTGTTTCTGCTGTCGCGTACTGCAACAGTTGCCGCGGCACCGTTTCGGTCAACACCGGAGCGCTTGCGGATGCCGTAAGTTTGTCATTGCATTAAAATTACTTGCAAAAACTTAATATCCCTTCTTTACCGCTCTCTACTCATTGTTTCATCACTATGGTTTTTTATTGGTCTCTTTTAGCGCGTGTGTACGTCCTTTAGTGGATTGGTAAAACTTTCCTGTACGTTGTTTTTCGGGCTGCGCTGCTCGGCCCGGCGTGTGCGCCGACCCGCGACGTTTTGAAGTTCGCTGCTGATCGAACTTGTTTTCACACGGAGTTGCTCAGCGCCACCATGTGCGCGATACTTACATTTTCAGTGCAAATATGCTTTTTCTGTTGGTACTGTCATTTTTATCTATGAACGGTCGTACATCAAGAAAACTTGCGCGCCCAAGCGACGAAAATTTTGTGTCCCTGTTACCGCAATTGTGTCGGCTGTGTTCTGCAACTCCCAGCTAGTAAATGTGGACTGTGGGAGACATGTACACTTTTGATGTGCTCAGAAGCGACTTGTGGCATGCTATCTAGTTATACTTTCGCAACCTATCTTCATGACTTGATGGAAACAAAATTTCATTTGAAGCGGTTAAGTCTTTTCTTCCGCTCTCTCTCTCTTTTTTTTTTTTTTTTCAAACCTTTTGATGTCGTGAGCCTTTGATTCCTTACTACACCCGTTGTCGCGTCATAACGCTCGCGCGCGGCGCGTTTCGCAAGGTGAGAGCCGCTTTCAACGGCTTGACGCTTGCGATGGCTTGCGTGCAGAAGCTGCGTGCCAGACGCGCCGTGTTGATTTCTTGGGGAAACATAAAAATGAGTTCAGCCGCTGTGCTTGCTCTCTCGTGGAGTTACTCTGGTGTGGTGAGGGACATTAAACGACCCGGTTTTTCTGCCCCGTTCAAACCATAGTTTACTGTAGAGTTTACTACTAGTACGAAACTCTACGGTTCAAACTTATTACACGACTTCAATGCCGAGGTACCGGTGTCGCACGGGCACTTCCGATCGCTATCGAAAGCGCCCTCGTGACTTCATGCGCAGAGTTCCAGTATTAAACCTGCCACGAATTATTTAACAATGTTGATATCGCCACTTCGTGTGCCAGTAACACGGCTGCATATTAGCGGCGTTGTAACGTCATGAGCTAACGCTTGTTCAAGTGAGGTCGTTCGGTGCTACGTCGATGGAGGATCTCAATAGATACGTGCGGCGCGATACACAGACGCAACGTGTATGAGCGCACGTCTAAAGCTTCAGCACGAACCGCATCTTTTTTGTTTTTCATTTGCACGCGTGCACACATGTACTTTTTATAGCCCTTCCATCACCCACTACAGGTACTGGGTTTTTGTTGTTTGGGGGGGCTCCTGCCTGTGTTCAGTCAAGAGGACACGCGTTGATGACTACAATGCGTCTTGGGGTTGCCAAAGGATGTGAAGTTGGCCCATACTGGAGTAATGCGGGAAATAGCGTAGCAAGATTTCCTGCAGAGTAACACGGGCAGTTAGTTACCCAGCCATTACTAGGACTGCGAGTAAACTACACAGCTGCAAGCATGCTGGTACACTGCGTTGCGGTGTTGCAAGCACCCACGAGCTGGTAATATATAAGCAGTCTGACTTCACGTGCTTCTGGCTAGGCGTGTCATTTCACTTCAGTGCACTGTTCACTTTTTGCTGCCTGTCAGGCTTTGGTGTACGCCTCTGTACTTCACATTTGTTTTCTACTGGCAAGCATTAGTGCATGAGTAAGCGATCTGTAAAGTTTCCGCAAGTAGAGGGCATAGTTGAGTACAGCTGAAGGTCTTGAAATGGAATCTGGATACCTTCTCAGCTATAAACAGCCAGTGGGAACCACATAATGTTTTTTCTTTGCATTGCATAACATTAACCTGACAATTCATTGCACCAGTTACTTGGGACGAAGCCACTACCCAACTGAATGTCTTCCGAAATTTCAGTTATTGATGTCTATTGGTACTGACATCGCATACTGGAGCAGGCTAGGTGAAAGGGAGAACACAGTCTCCCACTCTCACACATTATTATTCCGTTTCAATTGATTTTTTTTATATGGCTGCTATCTCTCGAGATATAAGTGCATAATAACATGGGGGATATACCATGTTTACTTTCCCACTAATTGATGTTGACATCTCAAATTTGAGATTTCCTGTCCAATTTGTATGGCTTTCCATGCATAACAAATGGTGTAGATTTTTTGTGATATCTATGATGGCCTTAAACACTGGACTATCCTAAATTTGTTAGGATGTCGTGCTTACATGCCATGAAGACCTGCCCACGACCTCTCGGTCCGCGACGATAGATCGCCGAGCGTTTAACCCATTGCGCCACAAACGCATTTGCAGAGAGCTACACAGACGCGCCTTATATATCTAAAGCCCAGACCACACGTACGCTTGCAAACGCGCGCGAGCTCGCGTCCGCGCGCCCACGCATGCGCAGACGGTGCGGCACGGCTCGTACGCGTCGAAACGCGGCGCGATCTCGCTGATCAGCTCCTCTCAGTTATCGCGCGCCTGGGCTGCCTCGCGTCGGCGCGCCTGGCTACGCAGCGACGGCGCGGTACATTCAACTCTCAGTTAAGCAGAATTATACCATGCAAGAAAGTGCTTCTTCTTCACTTTTTGGGCTGATCTAACAGCTCCAAAAAGATAAAAATTACGTTTATAAATATCGAAGCATTTTGAAGCACTGCCAACAACGAAATACGAAGTGGCGTCTGCCAAGGTATAAACAACCGCAAGGCGCGTAGACGCGAGCTTACGCGCGTCCGCAAGCGTACTTGTGGTCTGGGCTTAACACTCCTCCGTGTACCCGCGCTCTTGCTCGGGGCGGTGCCGCCGCCTACGAGCAGAAAAGAGAAGTACTGCATTATGACACTAACGCGCACCGACAGTGAACGCTTCGGTGGTCTCAGCACTACGACGGTGCCAGCATTCGAAGGGACGCTGGCATCAAGAAGCACTACCAACGCCACCTAGGTGGCGTTCACCGTACTCAGCACAGCGGAGCGTGCCTCCGCAATTAGCTCTGAAAATGTTTCTGAAGTTGATCGCGGAGGCTGCAATTGGCTGTACGCGCTTAAACACTGTGTCAGTTACTAGCGTGTGCAGCGTAGTGCAGCTTCCATATGCATGACGGTTGCTCATGGTCAATTTGTTAGGTACCACCAGGCGTCATCAACGCCTAAGGGCGCTTTAGCCACAAAACACCAATGCTTACATGCAATAAACATTACCACTTCTGTGAAGAAGTTTCACGTGTTCTGATTCCATAAGAGGGATCAACCACATTTTTTTTGACATTTCTTTATGCCTTTGTCATAACTAAAAACGCAATCCATTTATTTTTCATAACCTTTTAGCTATTGTATTAGCCATGGTAGCAGCCTTTCATTATGCTGAATTGCGCTATCTGAAGCTTTGCTTAAAGTTATTGTCTAATTATTTCCTCTGAATTCGCACCATGTGTATAATTTTCATGAGATCAGCAGTACACATGTCCGTCAGTCCCAATAGCATATTTTATTGCATGCGTTAAACCCAGATGTTTGCCTGAAAGAAGGATGGTAATTTGTTTCACGTATGCTCCAAGACGAATCCACAAACAGTGATGTAGGTTTTAAAGGTTTCGCATTCGACCTGTGACTTTAGAATGTCTGCACATGTGTTGTGGAATTCTATTGGCTAAGTAACAGGCACAAATTTAAGGTTAGAAGCTACAGCATCATCAGCAACATCACTTGAGCATAGGATGTTGAATGACAATGTATTCTTACAGTGTAATTGCATAGGTGCCTGCTGCATTTGAAGAAATTAAGAAACGTCCTTTGATGGCTTTGCATGTGGTTGTCATCATTTTTTAAGGCTTAGTATTGTTTTACAGTGAAATGACAACAGGAAGTGATGCAATAACCCTGTCACATTAGTAGTAGTAAAATGTCAATGGACAATTTGAGTCTTGCCAAGGAGGCCATAAGGCAAAAGCTGCAGGTTAGTTGCCCATGCTGCTACTTGGTCATTGTTAGCTTTGTGATGTTTTTTGTACACACTGCCAGTTAGAAAAGTGCACATTCATCAGATGTCAATGACCTTGAGACAACTGTTATGACTGCACAGAAAAATGACCTTTCAACCCTGCAAACAATGCTGTTCTATTGATAACGTTTTGCCATGATTCCTTCATCCTTGAAGGCTTGATGCTGCTGTGCTAGAGATGCCTGTGGTCACATTGATCCATTTAAAAACACTGTAGGCATTGCACTTAATAAAATGAAATCGCCTTTTGTTACCCTTTCTTTGATGGAGACTCCTGGGTAGAAATATACCGTAAAAAACTTACTTGAATTGTGTTTCATTCATTACTTCATTTTTACTAAAGTGAGCTTTTCAGAAAAATTATATTTTAATAAAGCCCCCACAAAATCACATGTTCTGTGCATGTATTGATCGGAACACGTTTTTATTTGACGTCATGCTAGACCAGTGTAAGTGGTAAAGAGTGGCTATAAAAGATGAGAGGAGGAAAAATAAAGTGCAGCTGTGAGTGGCTGTCATTTATGTTGTGGTATTATTATTGCATGATGATTCACTGTGATGGCTCAGTGTCTGTGGCCTCTTTTGCTGAGAATGATGGCACAGGTTGTTTCTTTTCATAATGCCTCATTTGCAAGGAGCTAAATTAAGTGCAAAAATGCTTGTGTTCTGAGGCTTTGGTGCACATTGAAAAAAAAAAAAACACCACTTGGCCAAAAACAGTCTAGAGCTTTTTACTGGGGCATCCCTCTTATTGTTATGCAGCTGTTGGACATCAGACTCTGGATTTGGGTTTGTGACCATTAGTGTGTTTATGCCTTGTGCAGTGATGCCGGAGGCATGTCGGGCCTGGGCTGGCAAAGCGGGGGTGGCCCCGTGAGCCAGCAGCAGCAGCTGTCAGTAGTGACCACGGTGTGGGGAGTGACGTCCACCACGCAGAGCGCAGCGCCCTACGCGCCTGGGCCCCCCCAGGCTAAGGGGGGCCCGTATGCCCCTTCTGGCTACCCATCAGGATCACCTCTGGGCCCCAACAAGGGTTACTCACCTGTGCCACCTTCCCGACAGCCTCCCAATGCGTATGCTGGGTGAGATTCTCTTGTCATGCACTTTTCATGCTAGGAGGCTCTAAAACTTTCAAGGCTGTCAACGAGGCCCAACTTTAGCCGTCACGGAGTTTATTTGTATTATGGTAATGCTCTATGCCACTTACCTGTACCTGGCTACTGTAACAATTTTATTCCAGTTCTGTTGTTTTTCGCCTGTAGTCACTGGTCTGAGCTGTTACAATATTAGCAGGATCAGCTTGTCATGAGCGGTAAATGATAAAAATGAAATAATGTCGAGCAAACTGAATCCTTAAGTTATACTAAGCCCTGTTCACTTAAAAAGGTTAGACTTGTATTGTAACTCAACGAGTTCTGCAGATACGCAAGATGAAGATTCTCGAAAGAGAAAAATGGCATCCACCTGAAAGTGGCATTGTGCTCCTTTAAGGTCGATGCTACATTTTGTGGCCATGTAGTTTATTGAACTGTATTTCACCTATATGTTCCAGGTGCCTTATTATTTGTCTTTATTACAGGCTGTTTACTTTTAATAATTCTTTTGGAATGTACAGTCTTATTTCAATTTAGTGTTGTTTCTTGTGGGATAGGTGTTTTGCTTTGTTGGCACACTTTCGCTCTTGCTGTTTATCACTGCCAAAAGGTTTGAGGCCATACACAGATAGTTGTGGTTGCATATTAGCTTTATTTAAGGTCTCATTACTTGCATGTTGGTTGTGCACTCCTGAATTATTTTTCTTTTTGTGCACACGCAAGCCATATTGGCAAAGGCATAATAATTATTGCTTGTTTCTCTTCCTTGATCTGAAATTCTAGCTTGGTAAGTTAATGTGAGCTGCTAGGGCATTGCAGGCTAAGAAAGGTGCTTAATCATTTCATCTATGCCTTGTCACTCTAGCCAGTAGCCTGTTTTATCATCTTCTGAGATAGCGTTAACAGTGTGGTTTGGTGGTGTTTAGTTATAAGAGCTCAATAACAAAAATGAGAGGCTTAACTATATACAAGAATACAGGACGTATACACCTTGCATGCTGCATGCCATCTGTTTCAGTGCAAAGTTTTTTTTTCAACACTGCAAAAGAAATAAAGATTTTTTTTTTTTTTTGCCTAAGCAACAAGCAGGTATTAGGAAGTGCATGTAAGGCACGCTCGCAGTCTCGTAAGCGATGCTGATTAGTGTGTGAATAGGCCATCTGGGCACCACTCATCGGGGAATTCCATGATGATTGATGCTTTTAGAACATCTTGGTTTCTTATTGCCTGCTATGTTTTGTTTGCTTAGGTATGGCCAGAATCCTGCAGGCATGGCTGGTGGCATGCCTGGTGCCATGGGAGCTGCTGGACATGGCACAGCAGGCGAATTCCAGACAGGTCCGTCAGCCCTCAGCACCGCAGCCCTGGTGGCTGCTGCCACTGCTACAGCTACAGCGACAGCAAGTGTGGTTGCTCTCCAGGAGCAACGGCAGCAGGAAGTCATGGGTGGACAGTATGGACAGGTACACATTCATTATTGATAATTTGCAGGGCTGTGATGTTTATAGAGAAAAAAAAGCTGTACTTTGTGGTAACTTGTATCCAAAGCACAAATAAAAAGATGTGTATGCAAAAGAGACATTTTATCTACAGTGCCCAGGTGGATAGCACCAGACTCTGTCAGACCTGTAATATCTTTAGGGACTGTGCATGCAGAATACTTAATGATCTTACTTATTGATGCTCTTCTAATATGGAACTCAAGAGGAGGAGGCCTGTCCTGCTTATGTCTTAAATAAGTCAAGCTGTTTTGCTTTCACTCTCTAGAATTACCAATGCTTCCTCCTCACAGTGTAAATTATGCTTTGCTCCTGTTTCCTCTAGATGGGGGGCCACCAGCAGTTTCCGGGTGCAGGCTATGGGGTGCCTCCCCAGCGGGGTCCTCCGCATGGTGCTGCAGCAGCTGGCCAGATGGGAGGTCTGATGGGACCAACAATGGGGCCCCTGGGGGCCGCCTCCAAGCTTGGTGGGGCGGGCGGGCCTCTCTACAACCAGCAGCAGCAGCCACCACCCCGCGGCAGACCCTACCCAAGCCCCCAGCAGTACCTGGCACATAAGCGACAACAGCAGCAGCAACAGCAGCAGCAGCAGCAACAGCAGTACCCAGCAGGGCCCATGCAGGGGGGTTACATGGGTGCTCCACAGCAGCAGTATGGGCCCCAGTACCCAGGGGCAGCCAGTGGGCCATTTCCAAAGCAGCAGGGAGCTGGTTACGGGGGAGGTGCCCCTGCCTCTCAAGGGGCCCTGGCGGCCTACCATCAGGGGTCTCCCCTGCGAGGTCGACCCCCTGGCCAAGGCATGCCCACTCCAGCTGCCTACCCAGGCAGTGCACAGGGTGGCCAGTACTACCAGCAGCCCATGGGTCCGCAGGCGCAGTATGAGCAGCAGTTTATGCAGGGTGGCCAGTATGCACCGCATGGCTTCCAGGTGCGACCTTCCTTCCATTTCATCTCTTTCCCACTTGTAGAGTAATGCCAAAATGTAAAAGCGTAATTGAAAGTGATCATCATCACAGAACTTCTTTGCTTATATAAATGACCACAATATTTTGTTCGCATCAAGGGCTTCTGCAGTAACCCTTATGGAAAAGTGGATCTTCATTTTTTATTGCTGCTCATGCAACTGGTGCCATGGGCGCAGAGACAAGTTCTGTTTTGGCAGTTAGAGTGTCATCCTAAAGGGCCCCTAAACCACCCTGAGCTTGAAATTAAGTGACATAGTGCCTCGTGTGTACTAGTATACTTTGAACATATAGCTGCAAGAATGTTTTGAAATGGTGCAGTAATAGCATTTGTTAAACGAGTACGCGGCTGTTGCCGTTTCTCGCTCTTGTTTGCTACCCTCCCCCTTGCCGCTTATGCTAACTCTACGCAATGCAGCTGAAAGCTACTGGTCGCATCAGCACACCAGAAGAAAGGCTCCTCCATTGTCCTCCCCTAATCACCCTTTGCATGAAGCTGACTGAATGGAAGCTTCACAAAAGGTTCAGTGGTGCACATTGGGCGGCCCCTTACATTATCGGAACACAGTTCACTCTTTCATGCTAGTGCTGTCATTCCTTGATGACTGACCAATCGACAGCTTTTACCCGGGGTGACGTCACCTAGAGCACCCTGTTGACATTGTGATGTGTGAAGGAGGCACCAGAAAAGCCAGGGGAGGAGCATAGAATTCTTTTTGAATTTTTGGCATTTCCGCAGCACATAGCACTGCTACATTCATGAGAGATGATGGTCGCGACATCCTCTACACGATGGGTGCGTTTGTTTGAAATGTGTAAAAAAATGTCAAAGGGTTGTTTAGGGGCCCTCAAATTTACATGCAGCTGTAATAAGAGATGTTCTTAATCAACTTGCTATTTACTCAACTCAAAATTACACTAGCTCTTGGTTATGCATAGCTTCGCGCACTGACTTAATGCATAATTTTCACTAGTGTGTAAGTATGACAACCTGACATGCTTTCTTTATGTTCTACTGACAGCAGCGGAGCATGAACTATCAGCACTCGCCCATTCCTGGCAACCCCACACCACCACTGACCCCAGCATCGGGCATGCCCCCATACCTGTCTCCAAGCCAGGACACAAAGCCTGTGTTCCCTGATATCAAGCCTCCTCTGCCCATTCAGAGTGAGTTGTGTTGAGTATGATATAAAGTTTTTGATGCTGTCGTGTTTGAGCTGATAGAGAATTTAAAGTTTCCAAAATATGAACACCAGAATATTAACGGAAGTAAACAATCTGTGCTCAATGGACATTCTGCATTGATGAACGCCTGTTAAAATAAATATGGTTGGTCTCATAAACTTTGACATCAGTTATTTGAACCCCCCTCATTTATTAGACCATGCTCAAGAACCCTGAAGGTACACATGCATATTAAACACTTTATTTGATTCAAATGTCACATAATTCAAACTAGTTTTGCATGTCCAATAAGGTTTGAATTAACAGACTTTGACTGTATTCAGTGCATAAATATAAAAGCCAAATTTCACCCTTTCCCTGCACCTCACCTGGTAGTATACCAGCCAGCATTTATCCTGCCGTTGAATTTTGCCATTGCTGTGGTGTAGCCTTCTTTGTGCTATGATTACAGGACCTAAGGTTGAAAATGGAACTTGGTTGCTAGTTTTATAAAAGGCATCAATTGCCGAATGTGGCAAACCACATGCATGCTCTGCTTGCAGGCTCCTCTCTCTGCTCTGAATTGTTTTGTCTGGTTTGCCAGCACATTGCTTGATCAATCTAGCACCCTGCATGCAGTTGGGATTTTTGCAGCTGATGGCTGCTCTTGCTGTGACTAGATCTAATTCAATTGAATGCATGACCCCTTTCTTGTCTGCAGAGGACGACGAGCTGCGCCTCACATTCCCTGTGAAAGATGGCATCATCCTGGCGCCCTTCCGGCTGGAGCATAATCTCGCAGTCAGCAACCATGTGTTCCACCTGAAGCCCTCGGTGCACGAGACACTCGTCTGGCGCTCTGACTTGGAGCTGCAGCTCAAGTGCTTCCACCATGAGGATCGCCAGATGCACACTAATTGGCCTGCTTCAGTACAGGTGGGTGTCCTACTGCATTGCTATTCATTTTGTAGTTCTGCAATATATTTATTGTCCCCCCCCCCCTCTTTTTTTTCTTGCAAATAACCGTAGATGTATGTTAGTTCGAAGCCATATTTCTGTCATCCACATACAGTTCTTAGCAAGTGTCAGTGTCTAAAACCAATTGTCAGTATTTAGTTCAGCCATTGAATGTGGATGCGAACTTTAGAAGGAGCAGGGACAGGAGAATTCCACTTGCTAGATTTTTATAATACAGTCGAACCTCGTTATAACGAAGTCACATTTTAAGCGAAAATTTGTTTGTTATATCTTATATTTGTTATAAAGGTACGCATATAAATTCAGCGAGCAAGTCTGCACATGAACTCAATGAAAAGGCACTAAATATAGACAACACAAAGTTGCAAAAACTCACAATTTCTGAATTTAGAGCTTGGTATAAACGTGTGACTTCACCTTTCATTCTCTGCTGGAGAGCAAAAATAAACACCAATAGTGATTGCTGGCATGCTGGCTGCATGCACAAATCAACTTATTTAAAAAACGACGTAATCCTTGTTTGGTGGCACTTGAGGGCATTCGACAAGACAAACTTCTCAACGAAATCAAGAAAATACAATGCCTTGCGCTGCAATTTTGCGTGGCGGAGTGACAAGTGGAGATTGCGGAGAGAGGTGGCAGGGGCAAGAGCTTGATCACATGCTGGTCGGCTGATGCTAGCTACTTTTGCTGCCCCTAGTGGACCAACCGTGCAACAAGGGTGGTCGATTAAAACACTCGTGGTGTCGGCAATTCAAACGATCAAAATATTGCATTTGAGTTTTTCTTGACTCGACACATTTTGAGCCACGCGAGCACAAAAAACTACTTTGGTATAACCAACCCCCCGGTGTATAATCTGTTCACCCACTGGAAGACAGTGACTCAGAATAGACCTAACCAACTGATTTTTATTCCTGCAGTACTAGGGTCTAGTTAAAAATTTCCTTTGAGTTAACTTTTGCTTGGTATATGTACACATTGGAGTTTTCGCTTCGTTATACAAATAAAACTCCCATTGAAATAAAGCATGGACCAACCAAACTTTGCTTTTAATTCATTATATCTTATATTTTATTTTGCTAAATACATGTTTGTTATAAAGTGGTTTAACTCTAGTAATGGAGGTTAGACTAATAACACCACAGCATAGAATACTTGACATGCACATAATTTTTCAAAGAACAGGCTTTTGAATGAAGGCTAAATTGAATGGTTTTCAGTTTTCAAATCCAGGCATTCTATGTCACCGTGTGTTGAACAAAGATTACTTCAACTTGAAGGTAGGGGCAGGCTGGCAGCTAATGGTATTCATTGCATTGTCTTTCCACCCCTAGATGTGTATGTATTTTATTCTAGTAAGCTTGTTTGTATCACTTTGGAATGCATGATATGTGTAGCCAGTCTTCAGTGCATTACTGTTGTCACATTCATTGGGCCTGATATTTGAAAAAAAAAAAAAAAAACATCTTGAAAGTCATGTTATGTTAAGCAAGGAGTATTGCGATTTACTTTCACTGGTTGAAATGCGTTAGTCTTAACAAAAATTGATAGGCAATGTCATGTGCCTATAGCTTTAATTTAAGCAGAGTGTGTGTGTAATCGGTGATGCAAAAGCCATCTTTGATGCCCGATTACTTCAGTGTGTTTTTGTGGCTTGCCTGTGCTCAGCTTTGTAAATGGTTGTGTAGACTTGTAGAGCTTCATTTATGATGCTTTCCTGTGGGAGAGCAGCAATGACCAGAACTGCTCTAGAAATGCTCATGAGCATTCATGAGCCCAACGTGCAGGTCACAATGGCTTTGCTGAAGCCGACATGAGCCATCACTTGAGCACATTCAGAGCAGTTCTGGGCACACCTGTTCACCCACTGGAAGACAGTGACTCAGAATAGGCCTAACCAACTGCTTTTTATTCCTGCAGTACTAGGGTCTAGTTAAAAATTTCCTTTGAGTTAACATTTGCGTGGTATATGTACACATTGGAATTTGAATACTAACTATAGTGCTATAAACTGGCCTTTCAATTGTGTATCGAAAGAAAGCAACAGGGTGCAAATATCAAAACGTCTTTTAGTAAGAATGGAGCTTAGTGAGCTGCATGCAGTTTTTAACAGACTGAACTGAGATGAGGTAGAGATGAGAAAAAAATTCAAAGTAAGGCTTTGCATTGGTGCATAGAACAAGTGAGAAAAGTGATGGGTTTGTTCAGTCAAGTGGTGCAAAACTTGTGGATAACAGAGTGTCTCTTGTGGCCTTTCAGCTTGCATAGATGACGGTAATTTGAGCTACTATTCATACTGCGTAAAAATGCACCTCATACTTCACTGTAGCTCTTGGTAGTTCCCCCTGCCAATGAAACGACTTGCTATGCTGTTGTCAGGTTTAGTGCAACAGTGCAGAAGTGCCACATATATGAAACTCTTGCACAACTTTGACTTTTGTGCGAGTATGCTTCAGTACATTTTTTTTCTTGGTGGGCTGAGCATCCACATTAATAGTCTATATGTGGTCTGAATGGTTCTGAATGTCTGGTATTTCATGTTTATGATGACTGTCTAATGCAGGTGTCTGTCAATGCCACTCCACTGAGCATTGACCGGGGCGAGAGCAAGACTTCACATCGGCCACTGTATCTCAAAGAAGTCTGTCAAGCAGGCCGCAACACTGTGCAGATCACTGTTACAGCCTGCTGTTGTGTGAGTCTCACTTCATCCAACCACTCCAACTGTTTGTTTTTGCACTTCTTGTACATATCGGCTGACCTCACTGGTCTGTGCAAGGAGTGCAGCAGTACAATGCCATTACATTGCTTTAGGATGCATGTTGTTGTTCGGCTACTGGTCCATTTACACCGTGAAACTGAAGCTGATCTTCTGTTTTCCTTGCGTAATCACTAAAAGTTTACATTTGTCTACATGCTTGATTATTGTAATGTTTTCAAGGCACCATTATTCGTCGCCAAGCAACTTGGAGGACAGCAGCAACAGCTTTTAAGCTATCCTTCCTGACTCTTCTGACTTGATTTACGGTGGCCAAATTGTTGCTATATGTCATCCTGCTGCTGTTGCTGTTAAACCTTTTGTGTTGCTCAGAAGCTGGATTGAAGTGTTCTAGCCAGTTATATGTTCTGGTTCCTAGAAGTATATTAAAGCCATCAACTGCAGTTTGATGGCCAGCCTTGCTATGCACAGCTCTTAGTATTTCCTTTGAGAAGCCAATGCGTTCACAGTCGTAACATACCGTGGAATCTCGTTGATATGATTCTGCATAATACGTTTTTCGGTATAATATGTTTCTTTCCTTTCCCGATAATACGATTTGGATGGACAATACGATTTTCAGATGATACGCTTTATTTTCCAGTTCCCATGAAGATCGTATCAACGATATTCCACTGTAGTGTTGGTGCATTGTACCTCATGTAGTATTACCAGTGTCCCAGCATGCTGCATTATCATGCTTTGGCATGAAATGGGCACTACCGTACTGTGTGTTAGCTTCCATGAGTATGAACCTTCTGCTTTTAGGACTCAGAGCTGAGTGATTTTATTCAATATTTAAGAGCTCTTGGCTGCTGGACTCTTGGTGTGGTCAGATTTTGTAACTGTTCGAGTCATACAAAGCAACAGTATGTTCACTTTTGTATATGTTTTCTGGCCACTGGATCACATGTAAACAAGAAAAGGCGCGAGGCGCCTGTGACGAGAACCATAACCGTCCGTCCCAGCGGCCTCCCCGCAATACTTGCCCGCCCGTCTCAAGTGAAAATGCCGGCACGCACTTGGTTTCTTGTTCCGGTACCAGCAAATCTCCTCCCAGGTCATTGCACGCCGCATTCACAGCTGTTGCCACTAACCCTATTGTGATAAGCATCTTCACTTATGTTTCACAGCACCTGGGGCATAGTGCCGTTGGAAGCGTACTGCACAAATTTAATAGGCGATGACCCAAATGCGCCTCATGTTTCGCTTTGGTGGCATCGTAGGCGTCATATTCCAGTGTTTCCAACCAGCTCGATTTCATTTTGGTTTCCTGCTTCTGTCTTAAAATACTAGGCAATAGGAAAATGACAACATGTGTCTTGTGTCAGGTCGCTTGGGCGCCACCAGCCCAACTTGAGTTGGCGTCTCTTGCCAAGTGGCCACGTCAAAAATTCCCGCTCGAAGAAGCCTGTGACACAAGCCAAATTCGAGTAGCGCAGGAAGTTCGCCCAAGCCACAAAAATGACAACGCACCTCTCGGTCCACTCAGGTGCGCCACCAGCTTGGCGCGTGTGGGTGTCTGCTGCTGCAATTATTCGTGCACCGCTTAACATTATGTAGATCTCAACTACAGTTAAGTCTGTCAAAGGTTTTAGTGACCTTGGATCGTACGTTTTCCTGGGCAGTATGTGTTTTCTCAGTTTTTTTTTTTTTTTTCCGGAAACGTGTGAACGATGTTTTACTGTGTCTGTACCTTTACTACCTTGGATCAAGGTTCATGATGGATTGTAACATTAGTGATGACATGCTGGCTGAGGCACAGCTGGCCTTGAAATACGAAACATAAGCTGTTTCTAGCAGAATCTTGGCCAGAAAACTGTAGCCGGATGAGCAATTCAGATATATCAGCTGACATGACTGCATAAGGTTAAAGGACTATGTGAAGGAAATTTTTTTTTTTTAATTCCACCTCCAAAGCTGAAAAATGAATTTGTTTTTATTGTGATGCTTTTATATGCTGCCACTTGACTGTGCACACTTTTTCACTGTTACTGTGAACTCTGTAGAAGTAGTCAGTAGCTGTACATGATCTGTGCGCAGTTTTCTATGCAGCAATCACCCTCCTAGAATTTATCGTTTAGTAGGTGTGCTAGCAATGCATCAACTTTCTAATGGAGCACAGTGCTTTCTTGTTTCTTGGTTTAAAACATTTTGGGTGATCAGCATCCTGACGTTTTTTATGGTGGTGCCCTTGCAGTCTCACCTGTTCCTGCTGCAACTGGTGCACCGGCCAACAGTGCGATCAGTGCTGCAGGGTTTGCTGCGCAAGAGGCTTCTACCAGCTGAACACAGCATCGGCAAGATCAAGCGCAACTTCTCAGTGGGCCCATCCCCCCAGGGGCCAAACAGTGGCCCCGGTCAAAACCCGTCTGGAGGTGCAGGACCTGCTGAGGATGGTGTTGAGCAGACTGCCATTAAGGTGCAGCTCAAGTGTCCTATCACATTCAAGCGCATCACGCTACCTGCACGAGGCCAGGAATGCAAGCACATTCAGGTTGGTATCTTAATTCTGTCTGCAGTGAGCAAAGAGGTGGCGAATGTGTTGTTTCACAAACTACATTATGCTTGATATACTTGACATACAATTGAACCTAGATTTAATGAAGGTATAGCAAAAAACTTTTGACATTAAAAATTCTAAATGAGAGCTTTCACATCCAGTACAACTAATTTTACTTGTGTCTAAGATCTTTAAAAAATTTGGCCATAAATTACACTGTGTAAGTGCCCAGGCTCAGTCCACTTAGCCTCAGGAACTAGACAGGGATAACTAAAAGAAGAGCTGTTGCCTTGCTAGTGTGATACCTTTTATGTTTGGTTGTAGTGAGTTATGTTGTGTTGCCAAGGCTGTCACTTTAGGTAAAGCTAGCCATAGTAATACTGGACCACAAAGAGCTTATATTGCGGGAGAAAATGTTATATTGTTATATATTATCATGTTATGTTATATTGCATGAGAAAATATATGCAGTTTGTGCTGGTAACAACAAGTCATGGGAAGTGCGTCATAAGACCAGTGACCTTGTGGTTGCCAGTCTCAATGTCGTTGACACACACATAAAGAGAGAGGGTTGAACATGGTCTTATTGTTTCACATTATTATTTTTTTTTTTTTTCATTCTTCAAATACAGACGATGCACGAGAGCAGCTTTACAAGCAACGCTCATGCAAACTTAATACAGTTGAACCCGGATATATCGAACCTACATATAACAAATTATTGTGTATAACAAACAGCAGTAAAATCCCCTTGAAAGTGTTTCTATGAAATTTTTATTTTATATATTGAATTACCTATATATCAAACTTGTGTTCCCCTTCAGATTCGATATATCTGGGTTCAACTGTTGTACTACAGCAAATTAGGATGCCAGGTGGCGATCTCCTGGGAGGTGCATGTTGAGAAAAATCTTTTGCCTTTCTTTCCTCTTTAGTTCTCAGAGATGTCATGAACTCTGAAAAGCATTTGGTGCTGAAATTATGGGTGCCTAAAAACTTACTTAGCAGCCTCACACTCTTTTATTTTATGCAGGGGTGTGATCTTATGTTCTGCAGCGCTAATAGATCTGATATGGATAAGTGCAACAAAAAGACAATGCACACAGGAAGGGAAGACAAAGAAAAAGATGCTTGGAAGAAGGCCATGCTGTCTGACAAAAACAATTTTCTGGCCTTCTACCAAACAATTTCATTATGTAAACTGTTACAAATAAAGCATTTCAGGATAAGATCTATGACGTTGTTTTACTATGACAATATTGCTCATTTGGATGGTTGATTGCATCAGTCTTGCGAGATTGTTTAGGTAAGTGGTTCCCATTTATGAGTGATAGCTCAAACCATGATTATGAGTAATAAATGTGCAGTTTAATCAAAACCATCAGTTCGATCTTTAGCTAAAGCTTTTGATGGTTGCATGTCTCATTGGAGTTGAATTAACTGAAGTGGACTGTACTGCATCACAAATACTAAACCGTTTGTAAATGAAAGTAAATTACGTGCGTGATGTTCAATTCAGAGTTTAATTTGAAGTTAAATTGGATGATGGTCTTTCGTAGTTAGTTTTTATGAAAAAGTCCTTTGCAGATCAGAGATATTGGTGTTTTGTGTTTCAGCTCTGGTGTTGCCTTTAAGAACATGCGCGTCAGTGCACATTGAAAGAGAGACAAATGTGTACAGTGTCATCTTTGTCACACTGCCTATACCTAAAATTACGTTGTTAGTTTTCAAATTGACCCTTTAGCCATGGTGCTCACAGCCTGCACAGCCCTTGGTGGTAAGAGGAAGCTTCAGCCTGGGCCCATCTCCAATGCCGCTTATTCAAATACATGTAAAATGTAGAAATGCTTTTCTGAAATAACACCTAGGCGAATTTTAATGAAATTTGTTGCATTTGAGAGAGAGAGAGTAAGATTCTAGTGACTGTAGCAAGCGAAATTTTGATTTAAGAGCCTGAATGTTTGATAAGGTTGGTGAAAATTGCTAAGTTCAAAAAAATAAAATTAGAAGCACAAAGTTTATGAACTCTTTAGCTCTGCACCAAAAACAGGTATCGCAGTTCTGTTAACTTCATCCATTAGAGCATCTGAAGTGGATAAACCTGGTTATTAATTTACAGCTTACATGGGCTTGTTACAATGTTTACAAAAGTTTTGCAAAAGCCCTATTCGCATGTTAGTAGTATATTTCACAGGGGTGTATAATATACTTTGTCCACATTAGATGTATTATTCAGTGCAGTTTTCAGAACTGTGCTATCGTTTTTCATTGCTGAGCTACAGAGTTGTAAACTTGATGGTTTTGTCTTTGTAGATTTTGCAGTTTCAAACAATTTTTATTAAAAAGTCGAAGGCCTAAATAAAAAATCCGCTTTAAACAGTCACTAGATTTTAACTTTTTCTTTTACATGCAACAAACCTCATCAAATTCAGTGCAGTGGTTGCTAAGAAAAATGATTTCTCATTTTCCATGTATTTAGATAGTAGGCCCCGAGCTAAAGCTTCTTTATTAAATAAGGTTTGTTGGCAAAAGCGGTGCCAGTAATCTAAATCCAACTCATTTGTATAAGCCAAAAACACACATTGCCTTTAAGTGACCGGGAAGTGTCTCGTTGTTTTAATATAGGTTGTGCACAAACATCATTGTATAGATGTTCATCAAAGTTGATCAGAGGATAAGTAAAAGGTTATTAAATACAGCAAGGGTACTTTGTTGAGCTTCTTTGTTACTGCATCATGATGTACATTGCAATAATATGGTGGCAATAATAACATGACTAACTTATGGTCAGCCTCTCGCTGCATTTTTCAAGCGCTTGTGTAGTGTGTGTGTGTTTTTGGCAGTACGTCTTGAGAAAAAAATATTGGCACATTTTAGTATTGTTTTTATTTGATGAAATTCTTAATACAGCATGTTTGATACAGCATGCTTGCTACTTGTTATGCCAGCATGTGTAACCAATAAAAGATTTGATTAGACATGTACACATGCACCATTTGGGTGTGATAATTGCTTGTTTGTCTTGAAGTGGTGTTTAAAATTTTGCCATATTATACAATGCAGTGCTTTGACCTGGAGTCTTACCTGCAACTGAACTGTGAACGAGGGTCTTGGCGGTGCCCAGTGTGCAGGTAAGGTTCACCTCATATTTCCTGACGATTACACTTTCAGTTTTCAAGAACATAGCAGCATTTAAAAAATAGAGAGATTGTACTTGTCCGAAGGGTTGTTGCACAGGCAGCACCACAGTCCACCCACAGTCACAGTAACACGTCCCTATGGCTGCACTACCGTTAAACAAGGTTTTTCCTGATTTGCACAAGCTTGCAAGTTCTTTATAGTGCAACTGCTTTTGTGCACCAGTGTTGCCAGGTAACTACAGTGTAGACCGCTTATAATGTAAGTCGCCGGAGTCGCGAATATCCGCACTATAAGCGGTACCGCACTATAACCAAAGCGACAATTTTCAACGCCCCCACATGTGCAAAACATGTGCACCAAGCCGCCAGTGGCGCGTATGCGACAGTCGAGGAATGCGGCTAGAACGTTTGCATTCAATTTACAGTCGAATCTCGTTAATTCGAACCAAATCACGCGGCGGTTCCTCCGACCGGCATTACTCTGGCACTGCCATAGAGTAAATGCTTAGGAGAGACCCCTCAATGTCGCTCGCAAACAAAACAAAAAAAAAAAGAAAAAAAAATGCAGCGGAAGTTTCACCCTCTCTAAATGGCAAGGTCGCCGATTCTGCATTGCGCCGGAACATGCGTGTACGTGCCGACGTCTCAGCCACGCTACCGTAGCCACGCGTAAAAAATGGCAGTGAACCCTTCTTTCTCCTTTATGCTTCCTCTACTTTCTAGTCACGTGTTGACCTTGCACACTGCGGCTACGGCGCAGAGGGAATGAATGAAAAACTTTATTTCATGAGCTTTTCAGCGCCTGCGCCAGATGGAAGTGGTTCCCACTTCACGGGAATCCATATGCTGTTCTCGCCGCCTGGCCCCTGGTTACGAGCCAAAGCTGGTCTTCCAGGGCAGGGCTTGGTAGCAAGGTCTTCCATCGCTCTCTAAGGGGTTGGATGGGTAGGGGGATCATGTTGGGGTTAGGATTGACAGAGGGAAGCAGCTGCGCTGTCCCAGGCCGGCCAACGAAACTGCCCACGCTGGCAAACGCCCGCTTCCCGATAACGGCAGAAAACGAAACTTCGGGGAGCTGGCGCCGGGCAGCCTGCAGCGGCGGTGCTTGCACGGCGGCGGGTGCGCACGGTGACAATCGAAAGTGAGGGAGGTATGAGGGAGGGCGAGGGGAGCCACCGAAGCGGCGGAGTTGCCGAGGCGAAATCCGCTTCCCTGCTGCCCTCCTTCCTCACATTCCACTGTCGCCGCGTGCGCCCTTCGCCGTGCCGTGCCAGCGCCGCCCGCTCCCTGAAGTTTTGTTTACTGCCGTTATCGTGAAGCGATCGAGCGTTGGCCGGCGTTGGCAGTTTCGTGGCCCTCGCTCGCTATGCGCGCCGTGATATTTCACGACTCACACTCAAGATTCTGGTTTCAGCCTCACTGGCTATTCGTTCGCACCACGTGCCCTTCTCCTCCACTTCGTTTCTCTTTCTTCCTTGAGCACTCCTTGGGTCGCCCGTTTGAGGGGAGCATTCGCCGTCTCCGCTGACTTCGTACTCCCAGGCAGCCGCACCGTAACCGGTATTTCGTTTCCCGCAACTGCACTATAAGTGATACGTGTATACATGGAGTGCTATGGGAAAATTAACGGGAGTCTGAAAAGACCCCACTATATCTGGTCCTGCACTATAAGCGGTTGCGTTATAAGTGGTCTATACTGTACATTCTCCAAGCTTAAACATGACTAGAGGGAATGGGGAAAAAGAAATTGAATGATGCTGTGTGGATGTACTGCACTTACCTGATGCACACCTGTTTTTCCCACAAGATAGCGGGTCCATTCATTGCTTACACATGAGATACAAAACCAAATGCATGTTCATGGCATTGGCAACAATCTACCATCAGAACCCGCCGCGGTTGCTCAGTGGCTTTGGTGTTGCGCTGCTACTCATGAGGTCGTGGGATCAAATCCCTGTGGCGGCGGCTACATTTCGATGGGAGGGAAATGCAGAAACACCTGTGTACCGTGCATTGCATGCACGTTAAGGAACCCCAGGGGGTTGTCGAAATTCATCCGCAATCCCCCAATGTGGCATGCCTCATAATCGGATCATGGTTTTGTCACGTAAAACCCCAGAATTAGAGCCAATGTCATTGCGATTGTCATCTGAAGGTGGTAACAGAACATGTTTTTATGTAGGTTGGGAACAGTGACATGCCATTTTCATCATAAAGCTTATTCAAAAGAAAGGTTTTGTATCCTTTAGCAAGTGGGATCAAAGCCGCATCATTTGTTTTTGGTGTTCCGAGACCTATGTGTGCTGCAGCTAGATGAACTGGCGAAATTGTTGGCCGAGGCATGCACCTCAATCCCAGGATATTCACGATGATTGCAAAGTCATTCAAGAAATAAGGAATATTAAATGCAGTGGATAGCACTGAGAAAAATAACAACAAAGTTCTTTCTGACAGTAATGACGATAGACATTAGGTGTGACTGAATTTCTGTTGTGGGAAGGTAAATTCTGCATACTTCAATTTTTCTCACAGAGTTGGGGGCTTGTTACTTCTTTCTTGTTATAGGAATCAAAGGCATGTTACATTTTACATAATTTCCTTACTTTTAACTCATAAGTGTGGTATGTGTCCTTTGAAGTACTACATGAGAATATCAGCTCACTTCTCTTGGGAGCAGAGAGAATACTTGAACTATAGAAGACGAAATGACAGATTTTTACTACATCTTTACTTGGTGAACATTCTGTTAGGTTCTAGCTCTTAAATTCTTTTTTCTTTTAGATTTTTAAAATAAAATGTTTGACTGGAAATGACAGTTCTCCTCAGTTCATCCAAATGATACTACATACAGCAGAAACCCTCTAATACACTTTTCACGGGACTGCAAGCATTCTGTTAAAAGCATGCAAACATGCTGTTACATAATAAAACAAACACTATGCACGGCTTAGCCTCTGAAGGATTTACAGTCCCCAACCGTTAATTTGGACCCGAGGGGGAATGCGTAAAGGTCAGAAATATCGGATTTAGCAGAAAATAAGTGACTGATTCCACAAGTGGCTGAAATAGGTGTGTCGATTTCTTGGATTATCACTTTCGGGGATAACTTCACTTTTGCAACTTATGACTAGCACCAGATGCATTAATGTCAATGAGCAGTGACATTCTTGGCACAGTGCAAAGGATCACTGTCATCTTTTAACGCGTGTGCTGCTACAAAACTGAAAGTAGCTTCGAAAGTGTTCATTCGAGGATACGGCCCAAGTTTGTCAATGCGTTGCTGCATGCACACATGCTTGCCTCTGACCTGGTCAGTTCGTTTTTGACCATTGTCATACTGTCGCTACAGATAGACAAAAGTACACTCGATGCATGCGCTGAATCTTCATCCTCTGGAAACATAACAGAAGTCGACTAAGCTGCGATAATCAAATGATCGTGGGTTTCTTTGCAAGTCATTGTTCGGCACTTCCCTCACTTAATCACTGCCCTCTTCGGGGCAGACATCAAAGGGTGGTGTTGGTGCCACTTGAAGCTGCTTGTGATGAAGTCGCATGGCACCGTGTTGCAATTTTACTTGTACATGAACAAATGCTGGACGTGGGTAACTCTCACAACAGCAAATGCAGTCGATTCAGTCTTTGCAACTTAGTGGCTTGGCTTGTCCTGTGGCTTGGGTGTGGTCAGCAACTACTGGAATTCCTAAGCTTTGCTAATTTCGGTTTTGAGGAGGCACCGGTGACATGGCTGACGACCATGTCAGCAATGTATTGAAACCAAAATATTATTTCTGTTCGACTCTGCGGCCAAATTAGCACGCGGTTATGTAGGCGGTGTCTAAAAATCAAGCTGCACACTGTGAGGTGTGCGAAACTGATAATTCTCACCAAGACCACACCCGCTAAGACAGTGGTGCGTCTAAAGCGTTCATTGGTAGTGGTCGGAAGTGCGCAACTAGAGGGTGTCTAGCCCCATTGACATTTTTCTTTAAACTTTTTTATGGTAGTATAGCCTGTACACTTGATATTTTTCTTGTAATTATAAGCCAAAGTCGCAACGTATCATGTGGAAACAATAGCACATCAGACGTTATTCTAATACGTAGGTGTCTTTGAGTCCTTTGCTGGGTCCGGGCTTCACCGACGTTATATCCAGGAAAACGTTTGAACGAGGAACATATCAGCGGAGTTTTACTGTATGCAACTCGCCCACAGCAAGCAGCGAGAATCTCCCAGCCTAACTGTCGTGAATTGTGACATAGCAGTGGCTTATCGCTCGCATAATTTAAAAAGCACCTTCATAACTGAGCATACCTCCTGGTACATCCGACCTTTATTACATCAGCACTGAGCAGGCTTGCAGAAATAATTTTCTGTTATAAGTTAGTTGTAGAGTTGAACATCCATTGAATGGGCCCACTTGAAAGTGTTTATTATTCTATTTGTCATAAATGTCTGTCGCATCTGTAATTTGCCACGTTTGCTTTTCTTGTTCACCACCACTATCAGCATCATTGTGTTGTTTTCACAGTTGCATGGTGTAGTGCTGATTTGGATTAATCAGCATGTGGCCAAATGCTGCTAAAGGACTCGGGGGGGGGGGGGGGGGGGTGATGTGCAATAATGCACATGTTTGCGAGGATTGGACAGTCGGTTTAGCTTATCCAGCTGACTGAGTTAATGAGAAATAATTTAAGTTTTATTGATTATACAAATTGCTAAGCCTTCATTGACTTTTAAGAATTTCTTGAAGTAATGCTGTTCTGTGGGGCATTTTTGTGCAGCAAAACTGCCATCCTTGAGGGCCTGGAAGTGGACCAATACATGTGGGGTATTTTGACCAACCTGAGCAACTCTGATGTGGAGGAAGTAACCATCGATGCAACAGCTAGCTGGAAGCCTGTCACTATCAAATCAATCAAGGATGAACATGATGGGACAGGTATGTGGCCATTTATGTATTCAGCCTATGATGACCCACGTAGAACCAGTGCCCCTTGTATTTAGTGAGTCTTGTATGGTTATTGTTTTGCTTTCTTCAGAGTCATGCAGTGGTGGCAAGCGACTGAAGGCCATGTCCCCAAGCAGCATGACAATGCCAACTACAAGTAGCTGGGAAATGGGACAGGGTCTCTCACCTTACCCAGCCCTGCCCCCGCCTGACATGCAGTGTGAGTGTATTCTTATAGGCATTACTGCTTAAGCTATTGCTTTCCTTGTCCGAATAATTGCAACATTTCCTGTTGCAATTATTGGGAATATAGTTAATTTTCTTACTTTGACCTGGAGGTTTATTTTGTTAAGGCTGCAGGTTGAGTTAAAATGAATCTTACATGCAAACATAACATATCCGTCCTTTAAGAAGATGCAAAAAAAAAAGCATAGTAGGTAGTGGAAATTTTTCAGTTGTCAGGAATGATGTGTTCTTGTTAAAGATTACAGATTGTACTGGAATATTATCTTCAGTCAGAGCAAAATGAAAAGCTTAATACTCTGAAGCTTCTGAAAACCTGAAGATAAAACTGACTTTGCACTGTCCGTTTGCTTTGTCAGGTCCTGTTCAGTGCAGGAGATAGTTTTCTCTAAATGGTACATACTCTTGCCTCTTAATCAGTGTCATTTAGAAGGAAATAAACTAGCAGTAAGAGATTTAAACCACAAATCTGGTCTTGCAACCTTGGTGTTCACTTGCTATATCATATTGTGCAATGAAAACTATATTGCATAGCAGTAGCACACCCAGGATCTCTGCCTAGGGGGTGTGTGAATTTTTGTGGTGTGTGTGTTTGGGGGGGGGGGGGGGGGAAGCAAGCACTTTGCATAATATGCAATTTCCTTGCTTTAGCCAGAGGAATGCCTGATAATTATAATAATATAATGACGCCAAGGAAGATGACGATGTTTATTTCTTCAGCGTTTTACTCAAAGTAATTTAAGAGTGAATGAATAAATACAAGACAGGGATAGAGTGTTTGTGTTAATCAGGAAAATTCGACCTCAAGCTACCTCTTGAATTGTAATGACAATGTGAACAGAGCACTGAAGGTACACGCTGGACTGGTGGGGATGGACACGTGGGGGGGGGATTAACTCGGCCTCAGAGAGTGGGGTTACAACACCCGAACCCCCCCCCCCCGGTCGGTGTGCCACTGTTGCATAGTGACAAAACTACAGTGGTTGCATAAATACTGTGTGGATGCACTCCGACATTAATTTGCTCATATGTTTTAGTGTGTGTGGGATTTGTACCTGTGTAAATGGATCACTTAGTCTGGTTATTTTGGTGGGACAAACATGTGAAAAACATTCTTGTGCCTTTATTTCTACACTTCACAATATTATATTATATTTGTGCATGCATTTTACTAGTGAGACAAGTGCCCCCTTGTGTGGTATCTTAAAAACTACACATCTTATGCTGAATTTCAATGGCAGATCCAGATTGATGTGCAAACTCTGCCTTAGGGTACAATCCTCCTGTGGAAAGCATTCATCCAAAATCTGCATTTGTAACACTCATGCTCCAGCCAGAGCAAATAAGGCCATTCTTGCCTAAATGGGTATGAAAATGACCGGTGTTCCTCATGCCATAGCCGCACTTGTCTGCTTTTTCAAGCAACAATGGTTCTGAACATGGGGCAAACTTGGCAATCATCAACAGGCCTGCCACACTAAGGGCCTGGCCAGATTGTCACGACATGCTGAATTGTATGCGCAGCTTCCGTTGCAAATTTCAGTGAATAAACACGTTCATGCTTATGCAAATAGTGGGTAATAGGCGACCTGATCAACAAGCAACTTCTGCCTCGCCTCTTTAAGTGCTAGTGAACAGCCGTTCTGGGTAAGCACAAAATTTTTACTCTTTGTTGGTAAATGGGACCGTTTGTCAGGCGCATCTACTCGAATTAGCTTCTCTGTCATTGTACAAGCCAGGTTTTTGATTTCTTGAATTTGAATAGTTGCTCTTCGAGTTTGCACTTTTTAAAATGAAAAAGGGCAGCACAACAGTGCAACACAAATAATTATCCTTCACTGCAGCTGAATAACAAAATGGCTCCCTGCTGACTGGTACTGTCTTCTGTGCAGACTCTCTCAGTGAACAGCTGCTGAAGAAAGTATGGCACACCAACTTCCGTACCCGCCGTGGTGGCGTAGTGGCTATGGCGTTGCGCTACTAAGCCCGAGGCGCAGGATCAAATTCAGGCCGCAGCGGCCGCATTTTGATGTGGCCAAAATGCAAAAATGCCCATGTATTGTGCATTGGGTGCACGTTAAAGAACCCCAGGTGATCAAAATTTA
The DNA here is from genome assembly GCF_013339745.2 of Dermacentor silvarum. Classification (NCBI taxonomy): domain Eukaryota; kingdom Metazoa; phylum Arthropoda; class Arachnida; order Ixodida; family Ixodidae; genus Dermacentor; species Dermacentor silvarum. The sequence goes on along the minus strand of NC_051154.1, from coordinate 102,886,527 downwards.
TCCGGAATTCCCCCAGCTATGGCATGCCTCATAATCATATCGTGGTTTTGGCACATAAAACCCCAGAATCTTTAACACTAAAGTTTGTTTGGAAACACAAATTTTGGTGGTGTCGTGGGGGCTGTCTTGGCTGCAGGTCTGCTGTAGGTCTCCCATTGTAACAGAATGGCTCCAAAAAAGCGCAGAAAAATTAGCTGTGAAAATGCTTCAATCTGTCATTCGAATTCAGCATTGTATGTGTGTGAGCACAAATGCTTGCAATAGGTTATACTACAAAGGCACCTGCATGATTATTTCTTAGCGTGCTTTTGCTATTTGCACCCACTTTTAATGTATGCACAAAGTGACCCTTAGCATCGTTGTCTTTCCTCTGCACAGCCATCGTGAATGGACCCAGTATGGCCAATGGGCCAGTCATGCCTGGTGGCCCTGTGATGCCGAGTGGTGCTGGCATGCCTAATGGTCCAGTCATGGCTAGTGGCCCAAGCATGCCCAATGGACCTGTCATGGGCAATGGCTCTGGCATGCCTAATGGAATGGGCTATGGCAGCCGCAATGGTGGTTTTGACTTCCAGTCTCAGGCATCAGACTTTGGCAGCCCTCTAGCTCATTTGAATGATAGTGTGGCCTCTCTGGACCACCTGGCTGCCATGGAGAAGTCACTGAATCATCACGAACAGGTAAGAAGATTGGACACATTTCTTACATTTTAACACAGGATTTGTTCTGTTACTAACTTGCAGTGCCTGGGAGCATTCTTGGCAAGCATTACACAATAAATGCCACACATATATAGATGTTCTAATTTTTCAACTGATTCTATCAGGAGCCTGTGTCTTTGTTAATCATTGCTGCACTTAGGTGCTAAATCTAAGCTTCGAGGCTAATCACTTCTTGTAACATCATTGGCGCTGGTGAACAATCAGCTGCAACTGGTGCTATGATTGCTCTTTAACATTCTGTTTCAATGACTTGTGTGGGCAGCCTGCAGTCAAACATACACAACTTATGCAGCAGTGAGTTTTTGAGATAGCCAAACCAAAATACACTGACTCATTTTAAAACGAACCTGAAGAGACCTTGGAAATCTGTCTTATCAGAAGTTGGGCTTAGCAGAAGTACACAGTACCTCTGAAGGTCCCCAAACTGTTCAGCTTGACTGAGAGTTGTCTTAACCTCTTATGTTTTGTGCTTTTATCCTGTATTCTGACCAAAAAAGGCAAAATTAATTACTGAACAACTCTTTACGAAAAGCACTGTTGACACTATTTTAATTGTTTACTTATACAGAATCTCAACCATTCATTGCAAAAGTGAAGCTTAACAACACTATACATGAAAATGAAAAGTGTCATCGATGAGAAAATGATGATTGCAAGAAATAAAAAGTATCCTGAGCTCGTCCTTGGCTGTCTTTACAAGAAACATGCTGAAGAACTCAGCTCGTCCATGGCACGAAACAGGTTAACAGTGTTTGTCTTTAAGGGAGTGTGCTTTAATGCACTTATATTTTAAATTATCTTTTTGTCAGCCATTGAATAGAAAATTGAAATCATAGTATCTATAGCAAAAGGTATAGCACCTTTTAGTCTGCTGCACTTGTGTCATTCGTAAAAAAAATATTTGCTTAGAACGTGGGCAGGGAGAGCAAGGTTCAATATGTTTCATGGCCATCATTTTCACATTTTTACAGTGACCACCTTTGCCGATCTTTGACGCATAACACAAGGCTGAACATTTTTTCAATTGTTAGCGGCCTTTGCTGTGGAAGTGTTGTGGGTGTCATAGTTATTGTTTTAATAAGGGCAATTCTAGGGGCTCTTTGAACATCTTGAGGTAATAGCTATACTGTATTTCTTGCATAATTTCCCTCACTTCAGTATGCTGAATTGTTTTTTATATCACTGTAAAATGCCTTAAAAATGGCAACAAGAAAAAATTAAATACTGATATTGAAACTGATATGTGGTGCTATTGTGGTGACGTAGCAGTGGCATCGCAAACGTTATGGCCAGAAGTGTTATGCATGTAAATAGTGTTTGCTGTATCATGCAGTTTTTTTTTTTTATACAGTAGAACCGCGTTCATACATTTTGGAAGAAAAACATACTAATCCGGGAAAACGTACGAGCTGAAGTCATTAATATATGTCACAGTTTTGCCTGAAAGGCAGAGCAATTATAGAGATAGCAAAGTATTTGACCATTAAACGGAGTAATGCTTGTTGTTTTATGGGCAGTGTAAATTGTAGTAAACATCCTTGTACTAAAGCATGGTTTAACATGCCTAAAAAAATGTCACAGTTTCGCCCTAAGGGCGAAGCAGTGAATGCGATAGCAACACAGCAATGTCATACGAAGTAAGGTGAGCGGCTTTGGTAGCAATATGAATTGTAGTAAACATGAGCTGATTAAGTAAGCAGGTGTGCTGCGGCGTAAGTAGACCGACATGAAGCGAGACTCGATGACCACGAGAAGGCGCGTGTGAAACGGTGGTGTTGAAGAGAAGCGCTTCCCGTGGGCAGCGCGTGCGAAGGGACACACCTGTAGCGCTGCACTGCCGATCCGGGCAGCATTGCGTGTGTAGCGTGCGTTGGAAAATGTGGCCCGACTATTACGAACTGAATGAACAAGCGTGGTGTGAGCGTGCACAAACACGAAGAGATCACACTGAATAACAGCAGACGACGACTGTCAAAACGCTGGCAGCAAGCATACGCCGCAGCGGGCGAAGGTACGTGCGGTCTATCGCTTCAACGGAAACTGAGCGGCGAATGCACTTAAAGGTCAGAGCCGTGTGGAGATAAGAGACGGTGCGAGCGAGCGACGAGCGCGGTTGTTCGCAGAGAAGTGCCCCCCCCCCACCCCTTGCTCCCTCCGGCGCTGGCTTCCTGCTTCCTTGCTTGCGCGTGGGAGATTGAGTGCGTTTGCTCTCCGTGATAGCGCGCGTCTCCGCACGCTTCCTCTCGGGCATACGGCGCGCGGCGAAGATTTTATCTATAGGGAAACCTCACGGCGACGGCGACGCCGACGCCGACGGCAGAAATCCGGTTCAAGTGTCCATATAATTGCTATCGCAATAAAAAACACATGAACAGAGTTCACTCGATGACCGTGAGCATTTGCTGTCGCAATGCTGCCGTGATGAGGTGCGCTGGGAGCTGGAAGCACATGTGCTTGCCTTAAAGCGAACATTTCGTGCTGTCCCTCACTTCAGCATTTCAGCTACGCTGCATGTTATAGGTGCTCTCTGGCTGTAGTATAGTATTGTAGTATAGCAATGTGCTGAATGTTTGTACTGAAAGATAATGTTTTCTGGGAGTGTATCAACTGGTAAAAAAGAAGCGTAACTGTATTGGGTCATTTTTTGTTTTGGATCACGAACGTTGATGCCAGGAAATCATGTTTAATGGGATCGTATCAACAAGGTCCTATTGTGCTATCTGAAATAGGTTAGAACTATGGTTTCTTTTGCAAAGTTTTGGAAATAAGTTGTTTGGCACACAGTTGGTACAGGCACTATGTGCGACATAAAAATTTATTTGTGTAGAAGTAAAATGCCACGTGGCTGTATACCGTAACTTGGAATAAATGATCAGGACATAGAGCACCGACCTGCAGTAAAATTTTCTCTGACATATATGTGAACTTCGAAAAACTGCCAGAGTTGCCCTGACAGCAAACCAGACTTCATTTTATATCAACGGAAGTACAGTCAAGGAGACTTCGTTATTTATTTCACCTTTTCCATCTTCAGCAGCTAGGAGGGCACATCATGTTTTGCAATGAGGAAGAGATTGCTTCTGCTATAGCAGCACAATGCTTTTTGCAGCAAATGATGCCGATGGCCAACCACCATCAAGATCCGCCAGCACCGCAAGGCACTTCCTCGAGCCGCCACCCAGGTGGTGGAGGGCCAGGGTCTCAGAACTCTGGGAGCAATGCCCCAGGAACACCAAGCACATCCGGTGTGGCTAGCACCCCAGCATCCAGCCAGCCGCAGGCCCCTCCACAACAGCAGCAGCAGCAGCAACAACAGCCGGGGCCGCTGTCAGTAGGGAGCAATGGGCCTCAGACACCTCATACCCCACACACTCCTCACACACCAGGAGGGCCACCCAGTGTGCCTTCACAGGGCTTGGAAGGCAGTGGTGGGCCAGACAGCCTAGCTCCTGACCTCAGCGAGCTGAGCTTCGACCCGGCAGCCGTGATTGATGGGGAGGGCCAAGGCCAGGAGGGTCTCAATGTGAGTAGGAGGGCATCACGTTCTTGCTGTACCGTTACCACTAATGCTGAAGTCATGCCGCTTTCACGATACGGGGAGGGGTCCCCCCCCCCCAAGACCTTTTCTGGGTTGAGCCAGAAAAGGTCTTCAGATAGCGGTCTACCAAGAGAGCTTGTTTGAAGAAGGGCTGGTGCTCATTAAAGTTTCGTAGCTGCATGTGTAGCAGTTCTTTTGGCAGTGTCACTGCACGTTTGTGGCTGCACAGCCTTGTGAAGGAGTTCATCCTTTATGATGCAAATTTCATTAAGCTATTAATTTTGTTTGGGAAACACAAAAAGCAATTAGCTATGCACAGAAATCAAGGACCAAGGTTACATAAGGATTGGATTCCAATTCCATTCTTTGGCTCACATATCAGCTTGCCACCATTATCATAACAGATAAGGAAAGAATGTAATCAAAGAAAAAGATGGTTGCATTATCCAGCTTTAAGTTTATTTTCCCGCTTACGTTATGTAAAAGCAAAATGGCTGAGGTTTCCTTTGTTGCACTTCCGTGTGGCAAAAAAAGAAGCCACAAAAATTTGCTGTTTTCCAGGAAGTCTGTCATATCATGGCTCTTGCAGTACTTCCTGAAATCAAAGCTGAGGCAGGCTACATTAAAATGGGATGAAAATAGTTATGCATTGTTCTTTTGAAAGAATAAGGTTGCGTATCATAATTACTAGATAATTAGCTTCTGAACACAGCACATACCCCCCACCTATGAAATACATCTTGGCTGCACCGTTGCTCAGAATTTTGTGGGGGTAACTGAGTCACCCAGTATTGACAAATCGAGCTGCAATTTCTGCAAGGATTGACCCTAGAGCACATGGCCGGCTGAAGTAGTAATTGGCTGTGCCTATTGCTTTGTAACAAAGAGCTTTAAATACACTGAATGTATTCATTAGTCATTACCCATTTTGCCATTATGTTCACTATACAACACAAAACGTGATTAAACTTATGTGCCTTCAAATGGAGCAAATGTGCCTTGCACAATTTTATTTTACTGCATTCCCAAGAAGGTGTTATGCTGCTGCTCTTGCTGTGTCTTGGAGGATAGTGAATGAGTGACCGTAAGTGTGACAAAAGCAGTGCAACCACCTGCTTTGCTTCAGCTTATCAGTGTCTGCTGTGAGTTAAAATTGGGATTTCAGTTTCATGGAGGGCCTTGCTTAATTAAGTGTGTTTTATTTGTGCAGCTGCTTCCGGAGAGCTGTGTTGACGCCATGGAGCTTTTGTCATACCTTGACCCGCCGGACCTAGGCGGTGGTGCTGGTAGCACAGGCAGTAGCCATACTGGCCAAACTTCAAGTTCAGCCGCAGCTGGGAGCACACCAGCCAATGATGATCTCCTTGCTCTGTTTGAGCCTTGACTCATGTGATGAGAACTACTTTGTGCATCCGAACAGAGCCGACACGACAGAAAAAAGCATCCAGTGGCAGGCGTTTGGCTCCATGGTATGCAGCATATTGTGATGCAGTTTGAAACTGATGCAGCTGTGACATTTACTGTGTGATTCTACTGACCGTCATACAAGCAAGCACTTTTGAAGACTGTGCATGTGCATCAGAACACCAAAGATAGGGATGCTTCGCAGGGAGGGAAGCTGAACTTTGAAGCACTTGTGATTGCGTGAGTGTATGGCTGGTTGTTCAACAATAACAAAATCATCAAAAATTTGCTTGGAACATCTCAGAATTTGTCATTTGGAGTCTTGCCTTTGCGTATTTACAAATTAACAATGCAGCTTTATTTTCTTATAAGATTTGAGCAGGTGATGTGCAAGGCAGGAAGTGGTTTGTCCAATGCAAGAAGTGACTACATACAGAGATTACTTGTGAGCACTGAATTTTCTTGCACTCTCACGACTACCTTGAGAGATAGCGGTTGACACTTGGTGGCCATGATCCTGTGGTCTCGTGCTGTTATGGTCAGATGCCCCGACACATTACGGGGGGCGCTGGCACCACTGTGTCTGGACGCTTGCGTCCTGTTGTCCACGGTGCTGAATGAACACGCCAGCCATCTCAAGCCAGGTGTCGTGTGTTTCACGATGCTAGCTAGAAATCTCAGCTTTTGAAGTGCTCTGCACAGCCAGGACATCGATCCTTTGCCACCATTACCTCATTTTGTACAGAAGCCCGTCTTGACTGGTGGCATTAACTGAAGAAGGGCGTGCAGGAACTGGAGGCGCAGCTGTAATCTCAACGCCCAGTATGCAACCCAATGTGGGAAAAAAGCAACGCACAGCTCCTCACTTGTGCTCCATCTGACGGCAAAAAGAACGGTCAAAACACTGCTGTGACCTTGTGTACATAGGGTTTTAATGGCACATTCTTTGTGTCTCGTACTTGAAATTCCTCGAAAAATCCTGGTATGTTGTGTATGCATGTGAGAGTTGTGTCCCTGAATGTTGTACAGCCTGTGGTTTTTTTTCTTTGTGTGTCCTTTGCTAGCTGTTTTTATGTTTTCTTGAGCCCTTGAGTATATATACATATACATATTATATATATATATATATTATAAATAATTATATATAAATATATATATATATACTATTTATTTTAAGTGTGAGCTTGTGTGTGCCGCAGCCTCCTTGTTTTTGTGGGGGCATAGTCGCCACTACATGTTACCGCCAGCACATCTTACATGTCAGTGTTTTCACAGCACTGGCACATGCGCACTTCATGTAGGCTCCCGCTTGCAGTCTCCCGGGTCAGGCATCTGGCAGCAGTAAAGACTGGTGCAGAACATTTTTCGTTCTTCAGCTGTTCTGGCTATTTCATCGTCCTGTTTATTACAGCCCAAATGTTCATTGAATTGCATGAAAACAGATTTTGGTGCTACTCACTGTCACAGGATTTCTGATGTGGTATGGGGCTTCTTTTCTTATTTTACAGTTTTAGGTGAAAAAAATTAAATGTGAAACATATACCAGGAATCTGAGAGATTGTGAGGCTACCAGCTGTTAGCAGATTTCTTCAGTAATCTACACTAGGTTGCTAGTACTGCTTGAAGTACTGAGTGTTGTCCAGTTGCTGGACTGGTGTTGATTGCAATTTCAATCTTGTATCAATCCTTTCCTGCCAGTTGCCCTAAAGGTAGTTACCATACACATTGCATGTCTTGTGCACAAGCAAGTGATTTCTTTGGAAACAGTCCAATTGTATCTTTTTTTCACCATGGCTGCCACACATCACTTTGTAAATGCTGGATGCTTCCTTGATCATTTGTTGCTCTGTAACCATGAATTTGTGATATTTGAAACTTTAGGTTTTAATCTTGTTCTTGAGTACTTAATTTGTCCAAGTACCTGATTCTTCCAAGGCAAAATGTTGTCCTTATTTTCTTCTTACGGCATACGAAATTATCCAGACACAAGATAAGCACCATTAGCCAGACTGCAACTAAATGCCTTTGATGCTCATTGTTGCCTTTTTGTGCAAGTGGGTAGTATGAGTAATGGCTATTTTATCCGGAAAGGCACACACTGCAAATTGCAGAATTGTTATTATATATGTTTAGCTGCGCAGCGGTGTGATATTGAGACAATAAAACGTTTTTGATTTCCATTTAAAATAGTGGGAACATCAGGCCTGGAACTGCACTTGTGCTCAAAATACAGGCACTTTTACGAGCTAATAAATTTGAATAGTTATATTGTCATTAGTTGTTAAGCATGACACCCATACTCAAGGGGAAGGAATTATGGTTCTTGGGAAACAGTCTTTTAAAACATCTAGAAATGGTCATTATTTTTTCAGTAAAATGTCAGCAACAGTGTGGGAAAGGCTGCCTGCAAAATTAAATAAGTCTGCCATAATATAAGCTTCATTCTTCTACAACTTGCACATCAGAAAGATTGATATGTACAGCTTAGGAAGAGATGCAGGTTCTAGTGATTTCCGCTCTTGTGCATATCAAATTCTGTTTGTTGTGGGGGCATGAGATGGCTGCCCGTCTTGCAAACGGTATCCACTTGCAGCCATTTTTTATTAGGCCAGCGAATTAGCACATGTGAAGCCCATTGCTTTCAGTTACCCATGTCTTGCTGCCATGCAGTACTGACAATCACTTAGTGTAATGTTTTAAGCCGGTAAAAAAAATAAATAAATAAGTCTGCCATTAAGTCTGGACATGCTTGATTTATGAATGTCAGTCATGAGTGTCATGCTTTGCAGCATTGCTCCTCAGCTATTCTATTACAGAGATCTGAAAGGATTTGTAACTTCCACCTAGATGTAGCATCTTCTTGTTGAACTTGTCTTTCTCATTGCTGCCAGGGGAAGCCCTCCCCAGACCCGTTATACCTCAGAACGTGCACAGCATGCAAAGCACACAAAGTGTTCCTCTCTTGTCTCACAGTAGTTGTGCTGTCCCTGTATATAATGTCCAGCGCAGGGCAGAAAACCCATGTGTTTTTCAGCCTGGAGGGTGCAGTATCTTGTGTTGTGCTCCAAAGCAGTGTAGGTTGCAGTGATGCAATTCTCTTTTCTGTAGCCTAGTGAGAAACGAATAGATGCGTCATAGAAAATGCGCGCTGTAAAAATCGCCATGCATATGTGATGGCTGCCACTGTTGCAATGAAATAGGCTATTGTAAAAGAGCTAGCTATTGATGCCTAGCTTATTGATAGACCACAGCAACGAAAATTTCCTATCAAGTTTTATCCTTGAATATCAAAGTCTTTTAATGTTTGAAAAATAAAACTTGATTGAAAGTGCTTGTTGAAGAGATCCTTTGAGACTTGAATGGGAGGAGCAAGTTAGTAGATACGTGATGGAAAAAGAAGGTGGTTGGCTGGCACAAGCTTGACATATTGCTCTGTCTTGGAAACAAGAACAACAAAACGTGGTGCTCATGCTTTTGTCTTTCATTCTTGACTTTCTCCATGCTATGTAAATTCAGAAAAAAAAAAAAAAGTTGTTGAACACTTCTGTTTTCAGTCAAAAAAACAAACAAGATAGCAAAATGATTCAGTTGACTTGGCTGATGGGTGTAATATGGCAAACAGCTTGAGCACTGTTATGGAAGCATCAAAAAGATGGTACTTGTCTGTTGAATAGCTTATACAAGCAGTCTGAGCTCGTACATACCTGGAGTTAATTGTAGCATGCCATGTGGAGACTAGCATGACTTTGCAACATGGCAGCCGGCTTTCACAGCATTCTTTTTGTCTTCCCTCACAAAGCACATGTGCATACAGACACTTTCTTCACCTATTTGTTTTTGCAACTTGTACATATTGTAAAGTGCTTGCAATGCAAGATACAGCTTGAAGTCCATGTCAGCAACACTGCTAGACGTTCACATGCAAAAGTGCTCCTACCAGCCCTATTGCCTCCTTGCACTGTGAAAATAACCTGTATTTCAACATGCCCCTGTTACATCCTTAGATGCTTGCTTACTTGTCGTCCGCTTCATGTCTCTTGTACAGGTCTCACTTCATGGATAATATAAACAATTAAGTCTCATTTTCAGCTTCACTGCTTATTTTCTTTGTATGGACAGCTGTTTTCACCAGCAATGTTGCTTAGTATGTGAACATAGTGAAAACGCAAAAGCTATGGTGTTGACATGCTGAACGCAAGGATATTCAAATGACGGGTGAGGTAGCGCAGTGTGCATTGAAAGAAGGGAAGTGATGGCATACATTAAATGTGTGTCGCAAGCTGAGGTGTTAGATGTCCTGTCTAAGCATGTTGTTTGGCACGCTGTATCAGCAGTAGCTAAAATTTCTGCCATCTTATTATTCTTTTTGATGGGCCAATAAGAGCACTCGAACCTGCAATAAAAGTACTCTCATGATAGCCTGTGCCAATCTTGGCTGCACCATGAACACTTGAGCACTTGGGTCATTCAAGTACTTAAGAGAGCACATTTAAGCAGTTCTAAGAGCTCCTCTTGGCCATAGCGAAATCCTTATAAAAGTAAGCTTCTTAAAAGAAGCTGCATGTTCTTTTTTTTTTTTTTTGCTTTGCTTAGTTTATTTGCCTTAGTGGACGATCGAGGCTGAGAGCTCTATCACCATCAAAAGTGGATAGTAATTGTAGATGTGCCGTTACATTCAGCCATTGTGTGGTTTTGACGTCAACACGTCACTGAATTCGGCCACAGACCCTGTGGTGTGGCAAGTTTTGGCATTTATGCCCACATCAGCTGCTAGGTGATCAAATAGCTTTGTTTAGCAATTGAGTTGTGTTGCTTTGCAATTGTTATGCTGTGTTTTCCTGAGCTTTTTTTCTTGTTTCACTTTGAGAAAGCGTGAACAGAATGAAATGCTGGTTCTCCTCTTCCTTTGTCATGAGAGCACGGGGCTCCTGCTCTTTCCTTGAGGGGTTAAAAAAATGCAAGAGTTTAATGAAGGCAGAGTTGCGCAACGTACGTCATATCAAACAGTTCCTATATGCATAAAGCACAGCTTTTGAATCCGGTGACGGTGGGGAACATTGCAACGAAACATCCTCTTTTTCTTATTGTTTCATGCCAGTACAGAGATGGGAAACACAACAGGGAGTTGTTCTCTCTCCACACACGGTGTCGTTTTTTTCCCTTTCCTATTTTCACGCTCCTCATCTTGTTTGGCAAATCATTCGGTCTCATGTGCAACGGGATGGCCTCTTGTCTTCTCATTTCTTGTTCTGTTTCCATTTGCTCGAGTGACCTTAGGGTGACAGTAGCAGCGTTCATTGATAGAGTTCTTGTCCATACCATTTCATGTTCTTCTGTTTGTCATATTTCTAGTGTAGATATCCATATTTATACAATAAAATGTTTATATAACATGAGTCTCGTGACATCTGTCTGCACTGCAATGCTTCTGACATTCGCCTGACATTTTTCGCCCACATGCTTGCCTGGGTAATGTTTCATCATGCTTGAAAGGCCACATTATGGCAGGAAAAGCTGGCTGAGCAAATGGAATGTTTGAGCCAATGCTGCACTGAGGACGTCATTGTGAAGACGGATGTTGAGCATCGTAATTGGTAGATTTAGCATCTTGCTACTATAATAAAATGAATATAATGTGAGGGTTGCTTTTTACTGGTTGGGAGAAGTGCACTGTCAGCTGGGACTGCTGATACTCCACTGTGATTTTATTCAACGTCACTGACTATAGGTACATATCTTTCTGACCCACTTTGGTTTTGTATGAAGTGATCAGCTTGGACTTCGATGCACTTAGGGCCGTCACACCTTTACCAAATACAACTCGGAAACTACATTTACTCACTTTCACAAGTGGCAGTAGTGATTGCTAGAGCGGCGTTGAACTCGATGCACGCGTCACTATTGTCACTTTGTCACACTTCTGCCACGTTCACTCATGAACTGTGGCCTGCATTACCTCGCAGTTCCTCTCTTGCCAACATAAAGTGGTTTACACACAGTGTCCTCCCACTTTGTCTGTAATGCCATCCAGGTGCTGTGGGTAAAAGCAATAAATAAATGACTTCTTGACATGAACGGCTAGCTTCAGCACGCCGCTAATTTCACTCAAGTGCTTTTTTCAAGCAAGCATTTATGGAGAAGATCTTGTGGGGGTCATATGATGCAAAATGTGACAAGCAGTTGTGAACTCACTTGACTTGTTCAGTGGCTCTGCTTGGTTTGGCTGGACTTTCATTTCTAGTTTTGGAACGATCACAAGTGAACTAATGTGATCCGCACTTGCATGTCATAAGTGACAATGGATGAGCTCTTGCTGGGCAGGCAATTTATGGTGTTTTACGGGTATAATGTCCCATAACTGCACAGTGGGTTATGAGTGACAGCATAGTGAAGAACTCTGGATTGTGTTAAACAACCTGGAATTTCTTTACCACACACCTATTCCAAGTACACAGTTATTTTGGCTGGGGATCATAGCCATGGCATGCTCAGCTGTAGAGTGCCACAGCCATTGAGTCACTGCAGCAATTCACTGCTGAACAGTTCATGGACTAGTGATAGGCGCTTGAGCGAGGGATGGATCCAGGGTAGCCTCTACGAGTGGGGGGCCTCTGGATCAGCCTGTGGCTTTAGCACAAACAATGGCATAACTTTAAAGGGGACATCGAGGCCTGGTCTGGCTGGGAGCATTCAAAAAGTAAAAGAGGGAAGATAAACTTGCAGAAGTGGTGCAGTAAGTGCTCACTGTAGCTGCTCGTTTGGTGAATGTGAACTCGCACACTATTCTTCACGAGACAGCAACCTTGGAGGAGATGTGGAGTGCATTTATTACTACTTTGATGACTTTGTTGCATTTCTGAAAAGTATACCGACAGAAATGTGTTAGCATTACGTCGCACCTCTTTGAGGTCCCACAGTTGCACAACACACGCATGCGCATGTGTGGAATATAATCGAAATGTATGTATGGCTTCCATATTGAAAGGTATTCGTATACAGCAGACATACCTCGTTGAGGCATTACATAATTAAGCAATGGACAAAGCACATTTGAATATCTTATGAAATATCTACAGGGATTTCACAGCTACGATTATTCTTCACATGGAAAAAAACAAGAATGCTATTAAAGGGTGTCATTCAAGGAGAAAACCTCTGCAATGCTCCCCACTTCATGTTTCGAAGAAGCTTAAGGTATTCAAAATGTTAGATTTGTAAGGGAATAACTCCGCAATCTGCAATTTGCATATGGCATTGTCCTGTTAACAAATGGTTGAAGTCCCCAACCGGCAAAATCTAAGCGTAGGTTGAGGAATAACATGCAAAAGATATGGGAATTTTCAATGAACTGGCTACGACACGAGGTTTTGCGATTCGTAGCTAGCCTTCTGAAGCTATGCAAGAGAACATTTATCTAGGCCAAGCAGTCAAAGGGGACTCAGATAATGAGAAGGAAATTTTCATTAAAAAAAAGTCAGAGGCCTCTGGTGGGATTTGCTATGTTGGGGTTTAGCTATATTGTTGATTTGCTATGTTGAATTTGGCTACAAAATGGTAAACCAACCTCTTCGCTACGTACTCGGGAAAGAGGCTTCAGTGCCGGCTCCGAGTAGCACAATGGGGTATTTTTTTAACACTTAGACGATGGCTATACAATGCCCGGCTCTGAAAGAACTGGCTCGGCGTTGTGGGGGATGGGACGCGTCGGCGTCCACGGGCGACGGCGTTCCTAGCGCGTTCCTCACGCTTTTGTACGACGTTCCCAGACAAGATATTCCTTGAACAACAGGGGTATTCTGTAAGAGTCCACCTAGTGGACTGTCCACTTCGGCTGTCATGATTGGCTCCAGCAGCACGAGCGAGAAGGAGCCAGCCAGTCTCCTTCTCGCTCGTGCAGCTGGAGCCAATCGCGACAGCCGCTCTCCTCGCTCGTGCTACTGGAGCCAATCGCAGTAGCTGAAGTGGACAGTCCACTAGGTAGACTCTTGCAGAATACCCCCCCCCCCCCCCCCAAGCTCCGTATAACCAACGCTAACGCGAACCAGTCTCCTTCTCGCTCGTCCAGCTGGAGCCAATCGCGACAGCCGCTCTCCTCGCTCGTGCTACTGGAGCCAATCGCGGTAGCTGAAGTGGACAGTCCACTAGGTAGACTCTTGCAGAATACACCCCCCCCCCCCAAGCTCCGTATAACCAACGCTAACGCGAACTCTTACACCCCACTCCTCCGCTGACCTACTTTTTTCGTAGACAGGCGGGAGCCCGGAGAGAGCTGGCGGCATAGGTGGCTGAGGCCGGCAGGGCTGCGCGCATGCGCCGCAGTCGGAGAGCGAGCACACACACACGCACACTCATGCGTGGCAGCCGCCTATCTTTCCTCCGACATCGGGCTGCCGGGTCGCGCCCTCCTCGCCTTCCTTCCATTTATCAGCGGCCCTGCCAATAGACGCACGCGGAGCAGTGGGAGGGGCGACGGAAGGAGCGCGCGTCAGCAGCTGAGGTGGAGGGGCGCAAAGTAGCAGCCGGCCTAGCCTCGCTAGCCTCTCAGCAGGGCTCAACTCTAGTCGGGAGCAGCTACCAGCAGGCTTGCCGCGCTAGCCTCGCAGCCGGCTCAACTCTACTCAGGGAGGAACGTGTCATAAAAGAAGGTTGACTGGCCCAAGAGAAGAGATTACAGTGTACTAGAATCTATTCTAGAACACTATAGAAGAGATATAGCGGGGGCTCAGCCGGGAGGGAGGAGGGGCCGTGCGCTCAAAACGACGACGACGCTCGAGCCAATGCTGATGATGATAGTTTTTTTCTACACGCGGACACGATCTCGGGGACCTAGCCTTTAACAGCTTTGCTGTAAAAAGTCGCAGTTTCGCCCGAAAGGCGAAGCATCGATTTCGATAGCAAATAGACAGCTATACGGAGTAAAGATAGTAGTTATATCGACCGTATAAACTCGTAGACATTCGCTTACTAACTAAATTAACAAGCATGGTGTCACGCGCGCACAGGCAAACATAAACACATCCAACACGATGAGCGCGGACACTCGATCGCTGTCAGAACGCTGGCGTGAGGAACAGCGGCAGCTGCAGCGGGCGAACTGAACTTCGTGCGGCCTCTCGCTTCAACGCGCTTTCCAGATAGGGCCCACGCAGCCGCACTCAGCCGCACTCAGCTTACACTCAGCCGCACTCAGCCGCGCCCACGTGGTCGCGCCATACGCAGCCGCCGCTGGAGTAGAACCCCCCCCCTCCGGTGCCTTGCGCGTGGAGGAAGACGGTGCGCTTCCTCTCCACCTTCGTCCCTTGCGCGCGAGAAATCAAGCCATCTTCGGCTTACCCTCGCATACTTTCACTCGCACCTACAGCATACGGCGCGCGGTTATCGCACTTGGATTATACATATAGGGAACATCACGGTGACGACGACGGCGGAAATGCGCCTGGAGTGTCCATATAATTGCTATCGCTATAAAAAGTAGCAGTTTCGTCCAAAAGGCGATGCATTGATAGCAAAGTATTAGCAGGGTCCTTGTGTTAATCAATTACACGAAGTAAGGTTCGTAGTTTTATCGTCCGTATAAAACGCAGTAAACATTCGCTTTATAACTAAACAAGCATGGTGTCATGCGAGCACATACAAACATGAACAGATCTCAATCGATGACCGCGAGCACTCACTGTCACAACACTGGCGCGTTGACGAGTGCTGGCAGTGAATGAACGCTTCGTGCTACCGCTTGCTTCACCGCGTGTCCCAAACCATGACATAGGCCATGCCGAAACTTTGATTACACGACTTCCACGGTTCCACCACTAGGCGCGCAGCCCGCGTACGCGCTCAGCAGCCGCGCGGACGGCCATGCGCCGCCACGGCTATAGAGTGACCTAGAACTCTAGCCACGGCCGGGCTAGACAAGACGCCAGACGCGAGCTCGTCTCCTCAGTCATGTGACCTCCAACTTTGCGTGCGCAGGATGTTTGAAGATGCGCTACAGAACTAAAGAAAAAAATAAATAAATCAAAATCGATAAGTACTGCGCAATAAGCGATGGACATAGCCTTAAGATCTTAACGCCATCAGCTTGACGCCAGAGCGCTTGTGTTGCGTCTTCTTTGTCCCTGTTGGTTCGTTCGCGCTGTAGGTAAAGATAACTTTAAGAGACAAGAAGATGGCGCGCGGCAGGGACTAGAGAGCAAATAGGTGTAAATTACATTCTAGTTGAGATTAAGAGTAAGAAATGAAGTTGGACAGTTCGTGTAAATGCGTAAATTAAGTGGATAACCAGTGAGCTATTAATATAATAGAATTGAGTGCCAAGAGAAAGAAAACACAGTCCAGTACAGCTTTGAAGGTGCATGTTGCAAATAAAGTGATTTGTGAACATTGTCAGTAATTGGAAACCGAAAAATTATTAAAGCTTCGGTTGGGGCAAAAACTTGCGCAGCGACTACAGCAATACACTAAGGTAGCGTGTGGAAGATGTCCAAAACACGTTTTTCCTAAGTCACTCACTCAAGCAAGGGAAAACACGAGGAATGCGGGAGATGGAAATTCAAGACGATGAGCAACACGAGAACAAGGTGAGAGCAGGAGCCAACGTTTCGACAAGTGGACTTGTCTTCTTCAAGGCGACATATGCTCCAGGTATGCTTGTCTGTGGCGCGAAATA
This sequence comes from Dermacentor silvarum, assembly GCF_013339745.2. Taxonomy (NCBI): domain Eukaryota; kingdom Metazoa; phylum Arthropoda; class Arachnida; order Ixodida; family Ixodidae; genus Dermacentor; species Dermacentor silvarum. The sequence continues at coordinate 102,870,197 of NC_051154.1, read as the reverse complement.
CATTTCGTGAAAAGGGGACAGAAGAAAGGAGATCGTGAATCATCAAACTACCAACTGTTTAATGACAGCGTCAGAACATAGCGAAAAAAAGGTCAACTTCCGCGCGTGAGCAGAGAGCCAAGTTATGACATAGATTTACATGGTCATGATAACATATTTTCAAGAAATTCCCACATTTCAGCGGTATCTCATATATAACGCCAGTCACACATTTCAAGTAAGGTCTGGTGTGGTTTTTCTCGCATCCTGACTTTTTGTCAACGCGGCTAATGTACGGACACAGTCCAGCCATCTTACGTGGTGCCGAGAAAACATGTACACCAAACCTATTTGCGACTTTCTTCATATTGTGGGAAAGTTTGTGGACATATGGCACCACTGCGGGCTTGCATCCTTTTTGGTTAGGGCTAGGCATATGCTTTTTGCCCTTCACCTTCTGGAGCAATGTTTTTGAGACCGCCCCTACGACCGAGCTCGGGTAGCTGGCTGTCTGAAGCCTCGCCAATTGGTTGTCAAAGCTAGCCTGCATCGCGTGAGGGCACGACTTCATGAGAGCAGACTCAAGGCAAAGAGTGGATATTGCTCCTTTAACTAACTTCGAATGTGCCGAATCGTACAGCAGCAATTCCTTCTGTGGACGTGGGCTATAATGCCAACGGACGTTATTTTTTGTCAAAAACTAAAATCAGAACTAAAAACTGAAGATTAGCCGCGTTGACAAAAAGTCAGGATGCCAGAAAAACCATACAATACATTACGTGAAATGTGCGACGGGCGTTATATATGAGATACCGCTGAAATGTGGGAAGTCCTACGCGGCCCAAACGGGGAGATGTGTCAATGACCGAGCACGGAAGCATGAATTGTCCATCATGAACAAAGGTAATGCGTACTTACCTGCGCATTGTATGGTTTGCTTGGCCGGCAGATGTAAGCCACTACTATGTGACATTAAGAATAATTGGCAGGAGTGGTGATACGTTAGCAAGAGAACTTTTGGAGGCTTATCAAACAAAAGAGATGCACGAGTTTTATTAGTGATACGTCTGTTTTTCTGCTTGACAACGAGATGCAGCTGTTAAAGACGTTACTGTATTCGCTTTAGACGACACTGAGCCGCATGCGCATTTGTTTAATCTCCTGCTCTGTTTTAAGAATAAAACAGTTGAAGTTCAGCGCCCAACCTATCGTTTCCTACTTTTCTTTCTAAGTCTTTGTTTTCCTGTTAGCGCAACCATGTATTCATCAGATCTCAACCAACTCGCCCAGCAACAAGTTCTACTTAACTACATTTCTAGTACATTGGGCCCTTTCTACATCAACCTAAGCTACATCAACCATTTGTGTCATATTGTGCAGTCAGTGTGCTGGTCAAGGTTCATCTCCTTCTGCTTACGGAAAGGACTCGTGCCAGCTGAGCTTGGTTTCATTTTTGGTCCTTTCAAGGCGTCAACAGCTCACGTAAAGCGCATTTGCAAGATTTTCCGCTCGCAGTTCATGACTCAAGTCAGACTGAGCTGGGACTTCTTGCGTGTCCTTTGCTTTGCTTCGTATCCTACCTAGCTAGTTGAGCAGTTTTTCAGGATTCTCAAGTGTCAGGCATCCCAAGCAACCAAATTCTTGTGGTTGGGTTGCCTTAGAGGACTGCTTCACGCCCCGAATGACAAGAAGGTAGCACGAGAAGGGGGTCTGTTGGTGCCTGAAGACCATATCGCAATCCCGGAAAGCGTCATCCGTGTCCTAGAAGAAGGGCCAAAGTATATATAGCCATGAACCGAGTACACCAGCCCATGAACTTTTGGCCTTAAATAGGCGTCTATCAAAGAAAGTCACAAGAGAAGAGATGCCTTTTGGAAGGAGTTGATGCCCTTGGTATAGGGCTGCGAACAAGGTGGGGACCGGCAAGACCGGCAAGTCCATGAGACCCTACAAGGACCGTCGTAACCTTTTTCAAAGAAAATGACCTTCAACTTCTGCAGTCTGACAAGGAAGGTCGCTTTGGGGTTTTCTCAGGAGGTGTGTTTAATGACAAGGCACAACAAGCGGTAGCAAAGAACTTTTTCTAAGTCAAAGGAAAGGCAACAAGAGTCAAGATACAAGCAATAGCACTTTGCAAAGAACTTAACCTTTTGAAGTTAGTCAAGCTAATAAGTGATTGTAAAGGTGTTTCATTAAGAGTGTTTTTTACAGCAAAATCGCACAAGGAAAGAATTTCGTTCCGTGCCATCGTAAGTGAGAAAGGCTCTTGGCAGCAGTTAGCCAGTTTCTTTTAAATCATTTGAAATCATTTCAATTGGATGATCTTTTCAGGATTAAAACTCTAGAGATGTAATTCAATTCCTGAAAGGAAACGCCTCTATTGCATGCGTTTTTTTCTGTATACGTAGTTTATTTGCTTTACTCAGTGCCTCAACAGGAAATATGTGTTTCCGTTAGGGATTGCATTGACCGTAACGGCGCAGTAGCTTTTCAGAATATAGTGGGCATGTGTATTGAAAATTTTATGGTTTTGTTGGAATTTTATTTAAAGTCTACTTTTATTTCTTTTAGCGACGACTTGTATGTTCAACGGCAAGGAATATGCTTTGGTTCCTGCGTCGCTCCTGTGCTCTGTGACATTTTCTTGGCGTCAATTGACCGCGACCCGCACTGTTCCTTTGACGATAGGTTCTACCTTAAGGCTTTTAGATACATTGATGATTTTTAAAATTTGTTTAAAAAGTAACCATAATTTTACCGTTGACCAGTGCATTAACGAGGTCTCGAGCGATTTTAGGCTACATGGGAAGGGCGTGTTATTTACCCATGAAATCCCTTCCAATGGTAATCTTCAGTTTTTAGATCTGATTTTAGTTTCTGACAGGAACCACATCTGTTGGCAGTATAGCCCACGTGCACAGAAGGAATTGCTGTCGTAGGATTCAGCAGATTCAAAGTTAGTTAAAAGAGCAATAGCCACTATTTGCCTTGAGTCTGCTCTCATGAAGTCCTGCCCTCACGCGATGCAGGCTAGCTTTGACAACCAATTGGCGAGGCTACAGACAGCCGGCTACCCGAGCTCGGTCGTAGGGGCGGTCTCAAAAACATTGCTCCAGGAGGTGAAGGGCAAAAAGCATATGCCTAGCCCAAACCAAAATGGATGCAAGCCCGCAGTGGTGCCATATGTCCACAAACTTTCCCACAATATGAGGAAAGTCGCAAATAGGTTTGGTGTACCTGTTGTTTTCTCCGCACCACGTAAGTTGGCTGGACTTCGAAATTCGAAGGAAGTGGGGCGTATATTCAACAAAAGATGGTAGGGTGATTGGGATGTTTGACAGATGGTGATTTAAGAATTGAGATAGTGACTCGGTAGGTGTGACTCAAGCAAGTATACCAGTGCAGAACCAACGGTATCTCATATTGTGAATACATGATATGTGATGTTGAAAATTTTCAGTGACTGCAAAGGCACCCCTGACACTCGTAAATAAAAGCAATACATTATGCTGTCCACAGTTAAGGACATCACATTAGGCCGCTATTTGAGAGAGCTGATGTTCGTGTGGCGGCCAGCAAATAAGCAACAAAATAGGAAAAAAAAAGTTATTGCGCATATGAGATACACCATACGATCCCAGAGGTGGGAGATGGGCCAGTGGTAGTGGGCGGTGGCGTACCAACTATTTTTCGAGCAGAGGGGCAAACCGCAAACGATCTGACCGTGCTGCGCAGCTCGAACCCGGATGTTCAAGCAAGACTAATCCAAATGGCTGAAGACGCCGCTGAGGCCCAGGGGCTGCCGGCCGCCGTCTAAAGGGGGGAGGGTGAGGCTTCTAGTCATTACGTCCGCCTCCTCTAACCACATTTTGGGAAAAATAGTTATTTCTCTCTCTCTCTCTCTCTCTCTCTATATATATATATATATATATATATATATATATATATATATATATATATATAGTGCTCCAGCCAGTCGTCAACATCTTCAAAAGTGTCTGCGTAGAACGCTCTGGGTGTCTGTGGCGCATGAAAAACATGCGGGAGAGAATACTGGGCATCGTGGGTTTAGCTCGCCTGGTTTGTAGTGGTCGTTGACATTGTGATTTTCAGTCTCAATGACAAGGGAATGAATTCGGGTGGTAGTCATTGCAGGCGGCGGCTGCTTCCTGCTGTGGGAGCTGTGGCTGTCTGTAAGGTGCTAGGAGTGACGGCGGAAACTTGGGAGCGAAGGTGCATTTACCCAGCATCTCCACCACTAATGTCGCGGGCGAAATAACAGAGACAGTCAGAAGTCCACGTCTTCATCGGAACCAGACCAAAAAGAAAAACGTTCTCTTCTTCTTCCAACACCCAAGCGTGTACGTGCCAGAGCAGATGGCTCATATGTGACGGCATGTGCCATCATATATTGCGTAGGATGGATAACCGGTGGACCATTAGAGCTACAGAATGAATACCAAGAGAAAGGAAGCGCAGTCGAGGACGGCAGAAAACTAGGTGGGGTGATGAAGTTAGGAAATTTGCAGGCGCAAGCTGGAATCAGCTATATAGCACAAGACACATCACTGGGGTATCACAGTAATTGGAGATCACAGGGAGAGGCCTTCGTCCTGCAGTGGACATAAATATGGGCTGATTATATATATATATATATATATATATATATATATATATATATGACATACCGCAACAAGGACGCTGTGGTGCAATAGTGGTGAAATATGAGAGGAAGACGAAGAATAAAAGGCAGTGTTCGGGCGACCATGTTTGTTTCCGTCCGCAACCTCCTGCTCGCGTCACACAAGTCGACAGGATGAAGACCTGGCAGCCACCTCATCATCCGCACATCAACATGGAAGCCTTCCACACCACGCTGTGAACTCCGAGCGCACAGCTCCCCCACCGACACCGACCAGCATCATGACAGCATCATCGGAAGACTTGGATGTCCCCAAGTACGCTGGATCAGCGGACGATGGGCCCGTGGAAGACTGGTTCCGCTTCTTCGTGCTCCACGCAACCGCTGCATCATGGTCGGAACGGGAGATGGTCGCCAACTTCGATGAATACCTGACCGGTGAGGCATTTCGCTTCTACCTGACCCACATATTTGAATATAAAGAATCATGGAAAGAAATCAAAGAAGAGATGATCAGTCGATTTAAAGTATACGCTGCAGACTCCCTCATTATCCAACAGCTGGAGAAATCGCAACTGGGTCGCCGTAGTCACCCGCAGTCTCCACGTAGCAATCATCATCAGTGCCAACCAAAGCCACCCATGACTCGATCATCGACAAGTTTTTCATGTGGAGATCCTCCCGAAAAGACGAAAGAAAATCGCACGCCTACCATGATTTCACCATGCACAATGGACATAGTAACGCCTCCGTTCGCTGAGCGATATCCAAGTCGCATCGCTTCAAAACCAAACCTTCCACCAGGTTTCAGTGTCGTGCAAGAATCGCGAATATGTGCGCCTCCATCATGCTATCATCCCCCTGCCATCGCGAATACATCAGATGCGTTTACTGCGTCTTATACGTGCGACCCACCGCCTGGTTTCAAGTCACGCCATCTTCTATGACGCTTATTCCGCAGCACGTGCTTCACAGAACTGCCTCGTTCGCGCATGGCACCTCGAATTTTCCCGAGTCAGACCGATCACTGGAAGCG